>NW_021822189.1:796684-879072 GCF_901001165.1 Salmo trutta | reverse complement strand
TAGTGGGGATATAGGTAGGATGGAGAAGCTGTCTTCATTATAGTATGGGGATTCTAGTGGGGAGATATAGGTAGGATGGAGAAGCTGTCTTCATTATAGTATGGGGATTCTAGTGGGGAGATATAGGTAGGATGGAGAAGCTGTCTTCATTATAGTATGGGGATTCTAGTGGGGAGATATAGGTAGGATGGAGAAGCTGTCTTCATTAAAGTATGGGGAATCTAGTGGGGAGATATAGGTAGGATGGAGAAGCTGTCTTCATTATAGTATGGGGATTCTAGTAGGGGGATATAGGTAGGATGGAGAAGCTGTCTTCATTATAGTATGGGGATTCTAGTGGGGGGATATAGGTAGGATGGAGAAGCTGTCTTCATTAAAGTATGGGGATTCTAGTGGGGGGATATAGGTAGGATGGAGAAGCTGTCTTCATTATAGTATGGGGATTCTAGTGGGGGGATATAGGTAGGATGGAGAAGCTGTGTTCATTAAAGTATGGGGATTCTAGTGGGGGGATATAGGTAGTATGGAGAAGCTGTCTTCATTAATGTATGGGGATTCTAGTGGGGAGATATAGGTAGCACACATGAGGACATTTTTCTCTGTTAAGATTAAGATAACTTCCTTTTGAATTTGTAGCCAAATGTAAAATGTTCCTGTTTTGATTGATTTAATAGAGTGGGTTAGGTCTGCTCTATACCAAATTATCATACCCCCTGAGTCCCTTCCCTGTTTCACACCTGGTAGTTTGGTGGATGGGACTACCAGCTCTCTGTAACCTAGAGGGCAACCAGTGGGTCCGTCTCCTCTATACCACCCACCTGGTAGTGTGGTGGATGGGACTACCAGCTCTCTGTAACCTGGAGGGCAACCAGTGGGTCCCTCTCCTCTATACCACCCACCTGGTAGTTTGGTGGATGGGACTACCAGCTCTCTGTAACCTAGAGGGCAACCAGTGGGTCCGTCTCCTCTATACCACCCACCTGGTAGTGTGGTGGATGGGACTACCAGCTCTCTGTAACCTGGAGGGCAAACAGTGGGTCCCTCTCCTCTATACCACCCACCTGGTAGTTTGGTGGATGGGACTACCAGCTCTCTGTAACCTAGAGGGCAACCAGTGGGTCCGTCTCCTCTATACCACCCACCTGGTAGTGTGGTGGATGGGACTACCAGCTCTCTGTAACCTGGAGGGCAACCAGTGGGTCCATCTCCTCTATACCACCCACCTGGTAGTTTGGTGGATGGGACTACCAGCTCTCTGTAACCTAGAGGGCAACCAGTGGGTCCGTCTCCTCTATACCACCCACCTGGTAGTGTGGTGGATGGGACTACCAGCTCTCTGTAACCTAGAGGGCAACCAGTGGGTCCGTCTCCTCTATACCACCCACCTGGTAGTGTGGTGGATGGGACTACCAGCTCTCTGTAACCTAGAGGGCAACCAGTGGGTCCGTCTCCTCTATACCACCCACCTGGTAGTTTGGTGGATGGGACTACCAGCTCTCTGTAACCTGGAGGGCAACCAGTGGGTCCGTCTCCTCTATTCCAGGTCTCTTGCAGGATGACAATGGCTGTATTACCAATTTCTTTGGTCAAGTCCAGGCTTTGGCTCTTTAGGCCAAAGGCAGATGACCTCAGGCCTTGGATATTCCAGGATGAGATAGTGAAGGCTTTGTGTTCCATAAAGTGTCCAACGTTGTTGGTCGTGTGGTTTGGCCTCAGGCCAGTAAGTGTGAGCAGAGCCTGCTGAGCATCTGGTACATGTCATTGGCTTGGGCTAGTGTCAGAGTGGAGGTTGGGCCTGTTTGCCCGCTCACTGCCTGGGCTTATGTGTGACTTCCATGTTGAGGCCCTCTTTGTGGGGGGGCATGGGGTGGGCAGGAGGGGCATAGGTCTGATCTGAGGGAGCCTAAATGGGGTGCGGGCATGGTTGACTTGGGGGGGTGTTGATTGGTTGGGGTGAGGGTGTGGATGTGGCTGGTGGTGTTGTGGTCTGGCTGTAGGTCCTCTATGTGTAGGTCCGGGGGGGTCCTCTATGTGTAGGTCTGGGGGGGTCCTCTATGTGTATGTCCAGGGGGGGGGTCCTCTATGTGTAGGTCCAGGGGGGGGGGGGTCCTCTATGTGTAGCGCCAGGGGGGGTCCTCTATGTGTAGGTCCAGGGGGGGTTCCTTTATGTGTAGGCCCAGGGGGGGTCCTCTATGTGTAGCGCCAGGGGGGGTCCTCTATGTGTAGGTCTGAGGGGGTCCTCTATGTGTAGGTCTGGGGGGGTCCTCTATGTGTAGGTACGGGGGGGTCCTCTATGTGTAGGTCCAGGGGGGACCTCTATGTGTAGGTCCAGGGGGTCCTCTATGTGTAGGTCTGGGGGGTCCTCTATGTGTAGGTCCAGGAGGGTCCTCTATGTGTAGGTCCAGGGCGGGTCCTCTATGTGTAGGTCTGGGGGGGGGTTCTCTATGTGTAGGTCTGGGGGGGGGGTCCTCTATGTGTAGGTCTGGGGGTGTCCTCTATGTGTAGGTCTGGGGGGTCCTCTATGTGTAGGTCTGGGGGGACCTCTATGTGTAGGTCTGGGGGGGGTCCCCGCAGGTCTGGGAGAGTGTCTCGCTGGTCTGGGTGGGGTGTCTATTGGTCTGAGGGCGATGTCCTTTAGAGTCCGGGCGAAGGTGGGCACTGCTGCCTTGTATAGGTGGACCTGGTCATAGAGGCTGTTCAAGTCCAGGCTGGAGTGGTGGGCCAGGAAAACAATTGGTTTTGAGGCACAGTCACAGGAAATACTTGCGTTTATTCGCTGTAATGTTGCAGGGTGGAAGTCTTTTCCTGGTAGCAGGGTGGAGATAACCACTGGTGCATTGGGGAAAGTAGAAGAAGCTTTTTCAATCACTCCCTTCAGTGCTGTGGCCACCCTTTCCTGCTGTGTTCTCAGGTCGTTTGTGCCTGTGTGTATTATTATGTGGATGGGTGACCCTAGTTGGTCCTCAGACAGAAGGTCAAGGGCGTGCTGGGTGACCCTAGTTGGTCCTCAGACAGAAGGTCAAGGGCCTGCTGGGAGTTTGGACACCAGAGTTTAGACACACTGTGTTTGGGAAAAAGTTTTTTTTCTTGTATATATTTCCCATTTGAGTCCATAAGGAGTACAATCTGAGTCTTGTGTATGTCCTCAGTGGGTGTGGGGGGGTTGTCAGGAGGGCTATCAGGGTGGTTGACAGGGGGGGTGCTCTCTCTCAGTACAGTAGTGTAGTTCTTCTCTCTCTCTGTCTCTCTCTCTCTGTCTCTCTCTCTCTCCCTCTCTCTCTCTCTCTCTCTCTCTCTCTCTCTCTCTCTCTCTCTCTATACAGTAGTATAGTCTCTCTATCTCTCTCTCTCTCTCTCTCTCTCTCTCTCTCTCTCTCTCTCTCTCTCTATACAGTAGTATAGTCTCTCTATCTCTCTCTCTATCTCTCTCTCTCTCTCTCTCTCTCTCTCTCTCAGTACAGTAGTATAGTTCCTCTCTCTCTCAGTACAGTAGTATAGTTCCTCTCTGTCTCTCTCTCTCAGTACAGTAGTATAGTTTCTCTCTCTCTCTCTCTCTCTCTCTCAGTACAGAACTATAGTTCCTCTCTCTCTCTATCTCTGTCTCTCTCTCTCTCAGTACGCTAGTATAGTCTCTCTCTCTCTCTCTCTCTCTCAGTACAGAACTATAGTTCCTCTCTCTCTCTCTCTCTCTGTCTCTCTCTCTCTCAGTACGGTAGTATAGTCTCTCTCTCTCTCTCTCTCTCTGTACAGTAGTATAGTCTCTCTCTCTCTCTCTCTCTCTCTCTCTCTCTCTCTGTACAGTAGTATAGTTCCTCTCTCTCTCTCTCTCTCTCTCTCTCTCTCTCTCTCTCTCTCTCTCTCTGTACAGTAGTATAGTTCCTCTCACTCTCTCTGTACAGTAATATAGTCTCTCTATCTCTCTCTCTCTCTCTCTCAGTACAGTAGTATAGTTTCTCTCTCGCTCTCTCTCTCTCTCAGTACAGTAGTATAGTTTCTCTCTCTCTCTCTCTCTCTCTCTCTCTCTCTCTCTCTCTCTCTCAGTACAGCAGTATAGAACCTCTTTCTCTCGGTCTCTCTCTCAGTACAGTAGTATAATTCCCCTCTCTCTCTCTCTCTCTCTCTCTCTCTCTCTCTCTCTCTCAGTACAGTAGTATAGTCCCTCTCTCTCTGTTTCTTTCTCTCTCTCTCTCTCTCTCTCTCAGTACAGTAGTATAGTCCCTCTCTCTCTGTTTCTTTCTCTCTCTCAGTACAGTAGTATAGTTCCTCTCTCTCTCTGTTTTTTTCTCTCTCTCAGTACAGTTGAATAGTTTTTTTCTCTCTCTCAGTACAGTTGTATAGTTTCTCTCTCTCTCAGTACAGTAGTGTAGTCCCTCTGTTTTTTTCTCTCTCTCAGTACAGTTGTACAGTTCCTCTCTCTCTCTTTCGGTACAGTGGTATAATTCCATCTCTATTAGTATCTGCTGGCTGCAAGTCTGTCCATATATAGTAACCAGGCTCTCCTTCACACACACACACACACACACACACACACACACACACACACACACACACACACACACACACACACACACACACACACACACACACACACACACACACAGAGAACACACACACACACAGTACTGGTACCCCCTGTATATAGCCTCATTACTAACCTGTACCCACACACATTGACCCAGTACCGGTACCCCCTGTATATAGCCTCATTACTAACCTGTACCCCCACACATTGACCCAGTACTGGTACCCCCTGTATATAGCCTCATTACTAACCTGTACCCACACACATTGACCCAGTACCGGTGCCCCCTGTATATAGCCTCCACATTGACTCTGTACCGGTACCCCGTGTATATAGCCTCCACATTGACTCTGTACTGGTACCCCCTGTATATAGCCTCCACATTGACTCTGTACCGTAACACCCTGTATATAGCCTCCACATTGACTCTGTACCCCCCTGTATATAGCCTCCACATTGACTCTGTACCGGTACCCCTGTATAAAGCCTCCACATTGACTCTGTACCGTTACCCCCTGTATAGAGCCTCCACATTGACTCTGTACCGGTACCCCCTGTATAGAGCCTCCACATTGACTCTGTACCGGTACCCCCTGTATATAGCCTCCACATTGACTCTGTACCGGTACCCCCTGTATATAGCCTCCTCATTGACTCTGTACCGGTACCCCCTGTATATAGCCTCCACATTGACTCTGTACCGGTACTCCCTGTATATAGCCTCCACATTGACTCTGTACCGGTACCCCCTGTATATAGCTCCACATTGACTCTGTACCGGTACCCCCTGTATAGAGCCTCCAAACTGACCCAATACTGGAACCCCGCAATATCTGCTAAATATGTGTATGTTACCAATAAAATTAGATTTGATTTAAACCTAACCCTAACAGTACCCCTAACCCATACCCTAGCCCTAACCCTAACAGTACCCCTAACCCATACCTAGCCCTAACCCTAGCTCCTAACCCATACCCTAGCCTTAACCCTAGCTCCTAACCCATACCCTAGCCCTAACCCTAGCTCCTAACGCATACCCTAGCCCTAGCTCCTAACTCATACCCTAGCCCTAACCCTAGCTCCTAACCCATACCCTAACCCTAGCTCCTAACCCATACCCTAGCCCTAACCCTAGCTCCTAACTCATACCCTAGCCCTAACCCTAGCTCCTAACCCATACCCTAGCCCTAGCCCTAACCCTAGCTCCTAACCCATACCCTAGCCCTAACCCTAGCTCCTAACCCATACCCTAGCCCTAACCCTAGCTCCTAACCCATACCCTATCCCTAACCCTAGCTCCTAACCCATACCCTAGCCCTAGCTCCTAACTCATACCCTAGCCCTAACCCTAGCTCCTAACCCATACCCTAACCCTAGCTCCTAACTCAAACCCTAGCCCTAACCCTAGCTCCTAACCCATACCCTAGCCCTAGCCCTAACCCTAGCTCCTAACTCATACCCTAGCCCTAACCCTAGCTCCTAACCCATACCCTAACCCTAGCTCCTAACCCATACCCTAGCCCTAACCCTAGCCCTAGCTCCTAACCCATACCCTAGCCCTAACCCTAGCTCCTAACCCATACCCTAGCCCTAGCTCCTAACCCATACCCTAGCCCTAACCCTAGCTCCTAACCCATACCCTAGCCCTAACCCTAGCTCCTAACCCATACCCTAGCCCTAGCTCCTAACCCATACCCTAGCCCTAACCCTAGCTCCTAACCCATACCCTAGCCCTAACCCTAGCTCCTAACCCATACCCTAGCCCTGACCCTAAAACTAACCCTAGCTCCTAACCCTGAACCTAATTCAAACCCTAACACTAATTCTTACCTTAACATTTAGAAATAGCATTTGACCCTGTTGGGACTAACAAAATGTTCTCAGTTGGTCCAATTTTTGTTTGTTCACCATTCTTTTGGGGACTTGTGGTCCCCACAAGTACAGTTAAAAACGTCCACACACACACACACACACACACACACACACACAGAGAGAGAGAGAGAGAGACACACACAGTTTAGGTGAGTGGTATGGCAGTATAATATGGTATTGTTCAGGACTCTCTATAGGAACATTGGATTATGTTTGAAGTCGTGATCCGTCCGTCCGACTCACCTGCTAGATCAATACGCCTGCTTCAAAGCTTCAGGCTTCACAGGGAAACACACTCTTATTAATTTATAGAAAATTCTAGAAAGTTATCTTCTGAAGGGAAAAACTTCCAGCTCTGTAGTGGAGAGAGAGAATTATTAATAAAACACCTAGAGAGAGGGAGGGGAGAGAGGGAGGAGGGAGGGAGAGAGAGAGGGAGGGGAGAGAGGGAGGGAGGGGAGGGAGAGAGAGAGGGAGGGGAGAGAGGGATGGAGGGGATGGAGATAGAGAGAGAAGGAGGGGAGGGAGGGAGGGGAGAGAGAGAGGGAGGGGAGAGAGGGAGGGGAGGGGAGGGGAGGGGAGAGAGGGAGGGAGGGGAGAGAGAGAGGGAGGGGAGAGAGGGAGGGAGGGGAGAGAGGGAGGGAGGGGATAGAGGGAGGGAGGGAGAGAGGGAGGGAGGGGAGGGAGGGGAGAGAGGGAGGAGGGGAGAGAGGGAGGGAGGGAGGGGAGAGAGGGAGGAGGGAGGGGAGAGATGGAGGGAGGGGAGGGAGAGAGAGAGGGAGGGGAGGGAGGGAGGGAGGGAGGGAGGGGAGAGAGGGAGGAGGGAGGGAGGGGAGAGATGGAGGGAGGGGAGGGAGAGAGAGGGAGGGGAGAGAGGGAGGGAGGGGAGAGAGGGAGGAGGGAGGGAGGGGAGAGAGAGAGGGAGGGGAGGGAGAGAGGGAGCGGAGGGAGGGAGAGAGGGAGGGGAGAGAGAGAGAGCGGGAGGGGAGAGAGGGAGGGAGGGGAGAGAGGGAGGAGGGAGGGAGGGGAGAGATGGAGGGGGAGAGGGAGTGGAGGGAGGTGGGGGCAAGGAGAGAGAGAGCGAGAGAGAGAGAGAGAGAGAGAGAGAGAGAGAGAGAGAGAGAGAGAGAGAGGTGGGGCAGGAACGAGAGATGGGTGGGTCGGAAAGGAGAGAGAAAAAGAGAGCGAGAAAGAGAGGTCAAGAGCTCATGGGCTCCTGAGTTCTTCAAAAAAGACATTTTGAATTAAAGTTGGATAAATTATAAACTTGGATTTTGTCACAAGGAGTTATACAGGATACTAACCTCCACATCAAAACCTTCAATCCAAATCAAAATTCCATAACTTAAACCATGATTTTAGACAAAATTAACTGAATGGATTATTACTACAAAAGACTATCAAAACCTGCAGAAGAAACACAGAGGAAACCTGGAAATGCAATCCAACACAAAACTGAGTGAGCAATGTTCAGTCTGAACCTACAGTGCCTTCGGAAAGTATTCCAACCCCTTGATGTTTTCCACATTTTGTTAGGTTACAGCCTTATTCTAAAATGGATTAAATATTTTTTTCCCCCTATCGTCAATCTACACACATTACCCCATAATGACAAAGCAAAAAACAGTTTTTATAATTTATAAAAAACACAAAATTGAAATTACATTTCATAAGTATTCAGACCCTTTTGCAATTACAGCCTTGAGTCTTCTTGGGTATAATGCTACAAGCTTGTCAAGCTTTTCACATTTGGCAGGCGATGTCATCTACAAAATAGCTTCCAATACTCTTCTCAGCAAACTGGATGCAGTCTATCACAGTGCCATCCGTCTTGTTACCAAATCACCTTATACCACCCACCACTGTGACCTGTATGCTCTAGTTGGCTGGCCCTCGCTACATGTTCGTCGCCAGACCCACTGGCTCCAGGTCATCTATAAGTCTATGCTAGGTAAAGCTCCGCCTTATCTCAGCTCACTGGTCACGATAACAACACCCACCCATAGTACACGCTCCAGCAGGTATATCTCACTGGTCATCCCCAAAGCCAACACCTCATTTGGCCACCTTTCATTCTAATTCTCTGCTGCCAGTGACTGGAACAAATTGCAAAAATCGCTGAAGCTGGAGGCTTATATTTCCCTCACCAACTTTAAACATAAACTATCTGAGCAGCTAACCGATCGCTGCAGCTGTACATAGTCCATCTGTGAATTGCCCACCAAATCTACCTACCTCATCCCCATAAAGTTTTTATTTTATATACTTTTTTGCTCTTTTGCACACCAGTATTTCTACTTGCACATCATCATATGCTCATTTATCACTCCAGTGTTAATCTGCTAAATTGTAATTATTCGCTCCTATGGCCTATTTATTGCCTACCTCCTCATGCCTTTTGCACACACTGTATATAGACTTTATTTTTCTTCTGATGTGTCATTGACTTGTTTATTGTGTTATTGGCTTGTTTATTGTTTACTCCATGTGTAACTCTGTGTTGTTGTCTGTGTCACACTGCTTTGCTTTATCTTGGCCAGGTCGCAGTTGTAAATGAGAACTTGTTCTCAACTAGCCTACCTGGTTTAATAAAGGTAAAACGTTTTTTTAAACATTCTTACCTCATTTGCACACAATGTATATAGATTGTTTTATTTCATTTACATTTTTTAAGATAAACATGATTTATTCCACCCATGTCTTGTTTACAAAAATAACATTTTATTTTTAAAAATCATGAATAGCGCTTTTATTGATAAATGTGATCTAGCAGAGGTAAATGGCAAATATTAACCATGTATCCTGTCTATATTAACCATGTATCCTGTCTATATTATCCATGTATCCTGTCTATATTAACCATGTATCCTGTCTATATTAACCATGTATCCTGTCTATATTAACCATGTATCCTGTCTATATTAACCATGTATCCTGTCTATATTAACCATGTATCCTGTCTATATTATCCATGTATCCTGTCTATATTGACCATGTATCCTGTCTATATTATCCATGTATCATGTCTATATTATCCATGTATCATGTCTATATTAACCATGTATCCTGTCTATATTAACCATGTATCCTGTCTATATTAACCATGTATCCTGTCTATATTGACCATGTATCCTGTCTATATTGACCATGTATCCTGTCTATATTAACCATGTATCCTGTCTATATTAACCATGTATCCTGTCTATATTAACCATGTATCCTGTCTATATTGCTTGTAATTGATAAAAGTCAACATCTAAGTATTAAGTATTTTTGCGTAAATTGTTATGGCTGTATTGTTTTAAAAACCCAATAATGTTGTTGGTCCATCAGACATGGGTGAATAACAAAAACATGAACACCACACAAGGGTTAATAAGAAAATGATCCCCCAAATAGAATCCCTGTCACGGTTGTCGTCTGGAATGGAGGACCAAAACGCAGCAGGAATGTGGATGCTCATCTTGTATATTTATTTAAATAACAAGAACACCAAAAACCAACAAAACAAAACGAAATGAACTCACGAACAACGAAACAGTCTTGTCAGGCACACTCAGCAAAACAAGAAACAATCTCCCACAAACACTACACCAAACAATTACCCATATATAGGACTCTCAATCAGAGGCAACGAGAAAGCACCTGCCTCCAATTGAGTCCAACCCCCCATTAACCTAAACATAGAAATACAACAAACCAGAAAGAACATAGAAATACCAAAACATAGAACATAGACCAAAAACCCGGAAATAATAAATCAAACGCCCTACTAAATAAACCACCACCCCGAACCACATAAAACAAATACCCTCTGCCACGTCCTGACCAAACTACCATAACAAATAACCCTTTATACTGGTCAGGACGTGACAGTACCCCCCCCTAAAGGTGCAGACCCCGGATGCACCTCATAAAAAAATAAAATAAAAAAAAAACAACACAAAAATCCCCCTAAACTAAAGGGAGGGAAGGGAGGGTGGCTGCCGTCACCGGCGGCACTTGTGCTAAACCCCCCCCTCCAAACCCACCTATACAGGTGGTGGTTCAGGCTCCGGCCTACTGTCCTCCAGAATGCTGACAGACTTAATCAGTTTCGGGCCGTACGCAGACTCCCCTCGTTCCGGATCGTAGGCAGACCTCTTCCACTCCACAATGTAGGCAGACTTATTTGATACACCATAACTCATATTTAGTTCTAGATTGTCAATCGACTTACTCAGTTCCGGATTGCTGCTAGACTCCTTTGGTTCCGGGTCATAGGCAGACTCACCCGGTTCTGGGTCACAAGCAGACCCCCTCGGTTCCGGGTCCCAGGCAGACCCCCTCGGTTCCGGGTCACAGGCAGGCCACTCTGGCAGATCCGGCGTGGCAGGCCACTCTGGCAGCTCCGGGCAGACGGGCCACTCTGGCAGCTCCGGGCAGACGGGCCACTCTGGCAGCTCCGGCGCGGCGGGCCACTCTGGCAGATCCGGCGCGGCGGGCCACTCTGGCAGATCCGGCGCGGAGGGCCACTCTGGCAGATCCGGGCAGACGGGCCACTCTGGCTGATCCGGGCAGACGGGCCACTCTGGCTGATCCGGGCAGACGGGCCACTCTGGCTGATCCGGGCAGACGGGCCACTCTGGCTGATCCGGGCAGACGGGCCACTCTGGCTGATCCAGGCAGACAGGCCACTCTGGCTGATCCAGGCCACTCTGGCTGATCCGCGCAGACGGGCCACTCTGGCTGATCCGGGCAGACGGGCCACTCTGGCTGATCCGGGCAGACGGGCTACTCTGGCTGATCCGGGCAGACGGGCCACTCTGGCTGATCCGGGCAGACGGGCCACTCTGGCAGCTCCTGACTGGCGGGTGGCTCTGGCGACTCCTGACTGGCGGGCAACTCTGGCGACTCCTGACTGGCGGGCAGCTCTGGCGACTCCTGACTGGCGGGCAGCTCTGGCGACTCCTGACTGGCGGGCAGCTCTGGCGACTTCTGACTGGCGGGCAGCTCTGTCGACACCTGACTGGCAGGCAGCTCTGGCGACTCCTGACTGGCGGCAGCTCTGGCGACTCCTGACTGGCGGGCAGCTCTGGCGACTCCTGACTGGCGGGCAGCTCTGGCGACTCCTGACTGGCGGGCAGCTCTGGCGACTCCTGACTGGCGAGCGGCTGACGCACTAGATGCCTGATGCGTGGTGCTGGTACTGTAGGTATCAGCCTGGGAACACGCACCTCAGGACTAGTGCGGGGAGCGGGAACAGGACGAGTCGGACTGGGCTGACGCACTGGAAGCCTGGTGCATGTTGCTGGTACTGGACGTGCCAGACTGGGAACACGCACCTCAGGGCTAGTGCGGGGAGCGGGAACAGGACGAGTCGGACTGGGCTGATGCACTGGAAGCCTGGTGCGTGGTGCTGTTACTGGACGTGCCAGACTGGGAACACGCACCTGAGGGCTAGTGCGGGGAGCGGGCACAGGACGAGTTGGACTGGGCTGACGCACTGGAAGCCTGGTGCGTGGTGCTGGTACTGGACATGCCAGACTGGGGACACGCACCTCAGGGCTAGTGCGGGGAGCGGGAACAGGACGAGTCGGACTGAGCTGACGCACCGGAAGCCTGGTGCGTGGTGCTGGTACTGGACGTGCCAGACTGGGGTTTCGCACTTCCGGGTCCGCACGAGAGACAGGAACTGGAAACACCGGGCCATGGAGGCGCACAGGCAGTCTTGATCTCAACTCTTGCACAACCGGTCCTGGCTGGATGGAACTAGTAGCCCTGTACGTGTGGGGTGCTAGTACAGGGCGAACTGGGCTGTGCAGGGGCCTGATGGTAGCCGTGCGTAGAGCGGGAGTAGGGTAGCCTGGTCCTAGGAGGCGTACTGGCGACAAGACGTGCTGCGCAGGCATCCTCCTACCAGGCTGGATGCCCACTCTAGCACGGCATCTGCGAGGGGCTGGAATAACTCGCACTGGACTGTGCCTGCGTATGGGCGAGATTGTGCGCACTTCAGCAAAACACGGCGCCCTCCACTCCATACGTTCCTCCATATAAACACGGGTAGCTGGCTTATGGCTCACCCTTGGCCCAGCCAAACTACCCTTGTGCCCCCCCAAAAAAAAATATTGGGGGTGCCTCACGTGCTTCAACGCCAGTCGTGTTCCTCGGTAGCGTTCCAGGTCCTTACCAGCCTTTCGCCATTCCTCCCTCTCTCTTTCCACCTGTCCCCATGGAAGGCGATCCTTTCCCGCCTGGATCTCCTCCCAAGTGTAGGAGCCTTTTCCCCCCAAGATCTCCTCCCAGGTCCATTTCTCACCATAGTCCAACTCAAATTCCATTTGCTCCTCAAAGTCCACCTGTTGCTCCTTCCTCCGCTGCTTGGTCCGTTTGTGGTGGGAGATTCTGTCACGGTTGTCGTCTGGAATGGAGGACCAAAACGCAGCAGGAATGTGGATGCTCATCTTGTATATTTATTTAAATAACAAGAACACCAAAAAACAACAAAACAAAACAAACTCACGAACAACGAAACAGTCGTCAGGCACACTCAGCAAAACAAGAAACAATCTCCCACAAACACTACACCAAACAATTACCCATATATAGGACTCTCAATCAGAGGCAACGAGAAAGCACCTGCCTCCAATTGAGAGTCCAACCCCCCATTAACCTAAACATAGAAATACAACAAACCAGAAAGAACATAGAAATACCAAAACATAGAACATAGACCAAAAACCCGGAAATAATAAATCAAACGCCTTACTAAATAAACCACCACCCCGAACCACATAAAACAAATACCCTCTGCCATGTCCTGACCAAACTACCATAACAAATAACCCTTTATACTGGTCAGGACGTGACAATCCCATACTTTAACGATGACAATTTCTCGATCCTAGAGGGGGAGATCAACCATTTCCAGGCTCAGGGACATGCACTAGTCTGTTGCGACCTAAATGCCAGAGCTGGAAAGAACCTGATACTCTCAGCACACAGGGGGACAAACACCAACCTGGAGGTGACAGCATTCCCACCCAAAAATGCCCGCCTAGACACAACTATGACAAAATAACCAATAAAAATTAGTCACAACTCCTGCAGCTCTGTCGCACGCTGGGTCTGTACATAGTCAATGGTAGGCTTCGAGGAGACTCCTATGGTAGGTACACCTACAGCTCATCTCTTGGCAGTAGTACTGTAGACTACTTTATCACTGACCTCAACCCAGAGTCTCTCAGAGCGTTCAGTCAGCCCACTGACACCCCAGATCACAGCAAAGTCACAGTCTACTTGAACAGGGCAATACTCAATCATGAGGTATCAAAGCCAAAGGAACTGCACAATATTAAGAAATGCTATAGATGGAAGGAAAGTAGTGTAGAAACCTACTAAAAAGCAATTAGGTAACAACAAATTCAATCCCTTTTAGACAACTTCCTGGAAAAAATATTTCACTGTAATAGTGAAGGTGTAAACTTGGCAGTAGTAAGCGTAAACAGTATATTTGACCCCTCATCTTCCCTATCAAATCAAAAGATTTCAAGCAGACAAAGTAAAAAAATTAACAACAATGACAAATGGTTTGAATAACAATGCAAAAACCTAAGAAAGAAGTTAAGAAGCCTATCCAACCAAAAACATAGAGACCCAGAAAACCTGAGTCTACACCTTCACTATGGTAAATCACTAAAACAATACAGAAATGCACTACGGAAAAAGAAGGAACCAGCACATCAGAAATCAGCTCAATTTAACTGAAGAATCCATAGACTCCAAAGACCTCTCTGAAAATTGGAACACACTAAATAATAAACACAAAGAGTTATCAGAAACAGAGCTGTATGGATAAACCACATCTCCAATCGTTTTGGCTCTATAACAAAGAACAAACAGCAAAAACATATACATGATCCAATACAAATCTTAGAATCAACTATTAAAGATGACCAGAACCCACTGGATTCTCTAATTGCATTGCATGAACTGCAGCACAAAATACAAACACTCCAAACCAAAAAAGCCTGTGGTGTTGATGGTATCCTAAATTAAATTATAAAATATACAGACCACAATTTCCAATTGGCTATACTTAGTCTTCAACAACATCCTTAGCTCTGGCACCTTTCCCAATATTTGGAACTAAGGACTGATCACCCCAATTCACAAAAGTGAAGACAAATTTGACCCCAATAACTACCGTGGGATTTGCGTCAACAACAACCTTCGGGAAAATCCTCTGCATAATCATTAATAGCAGACTCGTACATTTTCTCAGAGAAAACAAGGTACTGAGCAAATGTCAAATTGGCTTTTTACCAAATTACCGTACGACAGACCACGTATTCACCCTACACACCCTAATTGACAAACAAAACAAAGGCAAAGTCTTATCATGCTTTGGTGATTTCAAAAAAGCTTTGGACTCCATTTGGCATGAGGGTGAGCTATACAAATTGATGGAAAGTGGTGTTGGGGGAAAAACATTATAAAATCCATGTACACAAACAAGTGTCCGGTTAAAATTGGCAAAAAACACACACATTTCTTTCCACAGGACTGTGGGGTGAGACAGGGATGCAGCTTAAGCCCCACCCTATTCAACATACAGTTGAAGTCGGAAGTTTACATACACTTGGCTGGAGTCATTCAAATGTATTTTTCAACAACTACCCAAATTTCTTGTTAAACAAACTATAGTTTTGGCAAGTCGGTTAGGACATCTACAATGTGCATGAAATAAGTAATTGTTCCAACAATTGTTTACAGACAGGTTATTTCACTTATAATTCACTGTATCACAATTCCAGTGGGTCAGAGGTGTACATACACTAAGTTGACTGTGCCTTTATACAGCTTGGAAAATTCCAGAAAATTATGTCATGGCTATAGAAGCTTCTGATAGGCTAATTTACATAATTTGAGTCAATTGGAGGTGTACCTGTGGATGTATTTCAAGGCATACCTTCAAACTCAGTGCGATGTTGCTTGACATCATGGGAAAATCAAAATGAATCAGCCAAGACCTCAGAAAGTAAATTGCAAACGTCCACAAGTTTGGTTCATCCTTGGGAGCAATTTCAAAATTCCTGAAGGTACCATGTTCATGTGTAAAACAATAGCACGCAAGTATAAACACCATGGGACCACGCAGCCGTCATACCACTCAGGAAGGAAACGCATTCTGTCTCCTAGAGATGAACATACTTTGGTGTGAAAACTGCAAATCAATCCCAGAACAACAGCAAAGGACCTTGTGAAGATGCTGGAGAAAACAGGTACAAAAGTATCTATATCCACATTAAAACGAGTCCAATAACGACATAACCTGAAAGGCCACACAGCAAGGAAGAAGCCACTGCTCCAAAACCGCCATACAAAGCCAGACTACGGTTTGCAACTTCACAAGGGAACAAAGATCGTACTTTTTGGAGAAATGTCCTCTTGTCTGATGAAACAAAAATAGAACTGTTTGGCCATAATGACCATCATTATGTTTGGAGAAAAAAGGGGGAGGCTTGCAAGCTGAAGAACACCATCCCAACCGTGAAGCACAGGGTGGCAGCATCATCTTCTGGGGGTGCTCTGCTGCAGGTGGGACTGGTGCAACTCACAAAATAGATGGCTTCATGAGGAGCAAAAATTATGTGGATATATTGTAGCAAAATCTCAAGACATCAGTCAGAAAGTTAAAGCTTGGTCACAAATGGGTCTTCCAAATGGACAATGACCCCAAGCATACTTACAAAGTTGTGGCAAAATGGCTTAAGGACAACAAAGTCAAGGTATTGGAGTGGCCATCACAAAGCCCAGACCTCAAACCTATAGAAAATGTGCGAGCAGAACTGAAAAAGCGTGTGCAAGCAAGGAGGCCTATTAACATGACTCAGTTACACCAGCTCTGTCAGGAGGAATGGGCCAAAATTCACCCAACTTATTGTGGGAAGCTTGTGGAAGGCTACCTGAAATGTTTGACCCAAGTTAACTTTTTAAGGCTAGAGGGCAGTATTCAGAAGTTTGGATGACTGAGGTGCCCAAAGTAAACTGCCTGTTACATTTACATTTTACATTTTAGTCATTTAGCAGACGCTCTTATCCAGAGCAACTTACATTTAATTTCATACATTTATTTTATTTTTTTTATTTTTTTATTTTTTTTCCCCCGTACTGACCCCCCGTGGGAATCGAACCCACAACCCTGGCATTGCAAACACCATGCTCTACCAACTGAGCTACAGGCCCAGAAGCTAGGATATGCATATGCATGGTAGTATTGGATAGAAAACACTCTAAAGTTTCAACAACTATTAAAATAATGTCTGTGAGTATAACAGAACTGTTTTAGCAGGCGAAACCCCGAGGACAATCCATCCAGGATTTTTTGGGGACTTTTCAATGCTTTTCTATGGGAAAGTCTAATGATTAGGACACCGATTGCAGTTCCTATGACTTCCACTAGATGTCAACAGTCTTTCGAAATTGTTTCATGGTCTTTTTTGAAAAATGAAGAAGTATTCGTATTCTTTCGAAGTATCCCTCAGATGGACTCTAGTCTTTTGGCGCATGTGAATGAGTGCGCGCTCCTCGTTTTTTTTCTCCGGTATTGAACACAGTTTATTCCGTCTTAAATTTTCTCGATTATTTACATATTAGGGTACCTGAGGTTGGATTAGAAACATTGTTTGAATTGTTTGGACAAAGTTTACAGGTAACTTTTTAGATTCCTTTGTAGGCATGTTGGGCAAGTTGGAAGAGGTGTATTTCTGAATCAAATGCGCCAAATAAACTGACATTTTTGTGATGTAAAGGACTTTATCGAACAAAACGACCATTCATTGTGTAACTGGGACCCTTTGGATTGCAAAAAGATGAAGATCTTCAAAAGGTAAGTGATTTATTTTATCGCTGTTTCTGACTTTCGTTATGCCTCTGCTTGGTTGCAAAATGCACTTGGTTATTTATCTCCGGGAAAGAACATACTATTTTCCTTCCTAAATGTTATTGTTTATTTACATATTAAGGTACCTGAGGATTGATTAGGAATGTTGTTTGACTTGTTTGGGCGAAGTATATTGGTAACGTTTGGGATTCATTTTGTATGCATTATGAACGAGGGGAAACCAGTGGATTATTGAATGAAGCACGCCAAATAAACTGACTTTTTGGGGATATAAAGAAGGACTTTATCGAACAAAACGACCATTCATTGTGTAACTGGGACCCTTTGGATTGCAAAAAGATGAAGTTCTTCAAAGGTAAGTGATTTATTTTATCACTATTTTTGAGTTGTATGATACCTGTGCAGGTTATAAATTCATGTTAATGCAGGAAGTGGGTGAGGCGCTGTCCTCAGACGATCAAATACTATGCTTTCACCATAAAGCCTATTGTAAATCAGACAATGCGGTTCGATTACCTTAAAGAATGGTGTATAACACTTGTATTTTTATGAATGTTAAATATTAGTACTTTTGTTTTTTGAATTTCGCACTCTGCAATTTCACCGGATGTTGTCGAGGTGGGACGCTAGTGTCCCAATGATCCGAAAGAAGTAACAAAAATTAAAAGGCAATGCTACCAAATACTAATTGAGTGTATGTAAACTTCTGACCCACTGGGAATGTGATGAAAGAAATAAAAGCTGAATTAAATCATTCTCTCTACTATTATTCTGACATTTCACATTTTTAAAATAAAGTGGTGATCCTAACTGATCTAAGACAGGGAATTTTTACTTTGATTAAATGTCAGGAATTGTGAAAAACTGAGTTTTTAAATATAATGTATTTGGCTGAGGTGTATGTAAACTTCCGACTTCAACTGTACATAGGCGTACAGAGGCCCATTATCAGCAACCATCACTCCTATGTTCCAATGGCATGTTGTGTTAGCTAATCCAATTTTATCATTTTAAAAGGCTAATTGATCATTAGAAAACCATTTTGCAATTATGTTAGCACAGCTGAAAACTGTTGTCCTGATTAAAGAAGCAAGAAATCTGGCCTCTAGACTAGTTGAGTATCTGGAGCATCAACATTTGTGGGTTCAATTACAGGCTCAAAAGGGCCAGAAACAAATAACTTTCTTCTGAAACTCATCAGTCTATTCTTGTTCTGAGAAATGAAGGCTATTCCATCAGAGAAATTGTCAAGAAACTGAAGGTATCGTACAACGCTGTGTACTACTCCTGACTCCTCCTGTCTCAGCCTCCAGTATTTATGCTGCAATAGTTTGTGTCGGGTGGCTAGGGTCAGTCTGTTATATCTGGAGTATTTCTCCTGTCTTGTCCTGTGTGAATTTAAGTCTGCTTCCTCAACACTCTCACACTCACTCACTCACTCACTCACTCACTCACTCACTCACTCACTCACTCACTCACTCACTCACATATCCAGGGCAGTACCAGGCAGGAGTATGGGGGAAAACACGCTGGTAGCCTTGACAAGATGAACTGACAGACAAACAGAGAACACAGGTATAAATGCACAGGGGATAATGGGTGACACCTGGAATGGGGTGGAGACAAGTACAAGACCAGTGACACCATTGGGTTCTTGGTCACCTCCCTGACCAAGACCCTTCTCCCCCGATTGCTCAGGTTGGCTGGGCGGCCAGCTTTAGGAAGAGTCTTGGTGGATCCAAACTTCTTCCATTTAAGAATGATGGAGGCCACTGTTCTTAGTGACCTTCAGTGCTGCAGAAATGTGTTGATACCCTTCCCCCAGATCTGTGCCTCGACACAATCCTATCTCGGAGCTCTGTGCACTATTCCTTCGACCTCATGGTTTGGTTTTTGCTCAGACATGCACTCTCAAATGTGGGTCCTTAAATAGACAGGTGTGTGCCTTTCCAAATCATGTCCAATCAGTTGACTTTACCACAGGTGGACTCCAATCAAGTTGTGGAAACATCTCAGGGATGATCAATGGAAATAGAGGATGCTACATTTTGACTCTCATAGCAAATGGTCTGAATACTTGTGTAAATAAGTTATTTATACATTTTCTAAAAACCTTTTTTTGCTTTGTCGTTATGGGATATTTTGTGTAGATAGCTCAGGATTTTTTGTTGTTATCAATTTTAGGATAAAGCTGTAACGTAACAAAATGTGGAAAAACTGAAGGGGTCTGAATACTTTCTGAAGGCAATGTACAGTCCAGTATCCCTGCACATTGGACATATGGTATTAGAACTGACCCATATATCTGTATATACAGTAGTGTCGTGTCTTTGGCTATGCCGTATTAAGTGATATGACATGCTAACTTTAAAAAATGATTTCTCTGTAATTAATATTACCTGATTAAGCTAATCATGTAAATGTAATTAACTAGAAAGTCGGGGCACCACGGAAGAACGTTTATAGAGCTGTTATCTTCTGAATAAACTCTTAAAATACTTAGTAATGTTTTACATCGATAGCAGTCAATATTAACCCTTATCTTATTTCAGTCTCATAATGAAAGTTGTAAATTCTTGGCTATCTTCACGAACCCTGGCTAACAAGTTGAATCAGCAATACAAAATTGGGTTTATTTATTTATTTACTAAATACCTAAACTAATCACTCAGAATTACAAATACACAGAATACAAACGAATGTCATACAGAAAACGTCCCGGTGGACAGAACCTGGTTACACAAAGGAAAGGGGGTTGGGCTTGAATGAAATAGCGGGAAGACTTAGGAACCACAAACAGCAGCTATGCTATCGTAAATACATTATCTTATGCATTCTAAATTACCGCCCATTTGGAAAAGGAAAATGCAATAAATATTTTCTCTGAGCTGCGCTTCGGTAGATTGGTCGTAGATGCTGGCCGGGTTGGCCAACAGATCTTCCTGTACTCGGAACAATGTCTCTGGTGGTAAATTGGATACGTGGTGGTATCTTCTTCTGTTTGTTAGACTGGATCCGTCGTCCGTCCTTTCCTGGCCCACGTCGACAGCGGCCGCTGCTAACTCAACGGCTAGGAAGTATCACTTCTGTAGTGAATAAGCTCAAAGTTCATACCAGTTCATACCATTGCTCACGCCAAGGTTGGCTTATTTCTGTCCTTGACATGTGTCCTTCTAACGTAGAGGCTGCAGACCTCACGTACTGTAACCACCGGTTATCTTTTCGTCAAAGGCTTATATAGTGGAGAGGGGGGAAGGATGTGTTTCATCGTTTATAACCCCTCCTCTTCACAGGGGTGGGCCACTGATCAAGCAGGGCACTTTCCTTATGAAAACCCAAATCTCTCATTTGGAAGCTAAAATTACATTTAATCTCCTAACAAACAATTTCAATATCAAACATGTCAATTGCATAACAATTCAATGTGACTCTGATAACTAGAGGGTGTATACTTTCCCAGGTACAGTTTATGTCGTCCTGTCATCAGTCATAATGTCACAGATAACAATGAACTGACATCCATACTCATTACGTTATCAAGCATATTTCCAACTGGTTTTATTACCAAAATATGATTCCTTTCCCCATTTGTTTGATGTTCCCAGACTCTCTATTTTTAACAGGACAGCAGTCCTTCAGTAGGGTCAGTAAGAGAGGGGAAGGGAGAAAGGTATTTATGGGGGGGTCATAAACCTTACCCACAGGCCAACGTCATGACAGTAGTATGCTATACTAGTCCCTGTACATATCTCTGTATATAGTATGCTATTCTAGTCACTGTACATATCTCTGTATATAGTATTGTTCTTACTTTCTTGTGTACTTGTATTTATTATTTCTCCTGTATTTTTGTTGTACCTCATCTAATTTTTTGTACTATATTGTTATTTATTACTGCAATGTTATGTTTAGAGCTGGTAAGAAAGGCATTTCACTGCATTTGGTCATGTGACAAAACAAAAAACTTAAATCAGAAGAATTAGCGAACCACTCAACCCTACTCCACCACCTCTATCTGAAGAATTAGCGAACCACTCAACCCTGCTCCACCACCTCTATCTGAAGAATTAGCGAACCACTCAACCCTGCTCCACCACCTGTATCTGAAGAATTAGCGAACCACTCAACCCTGCTCCACCACCTCTACCTGAAGAATTAGTGAACCACTCAACCCTGCTCCACCACCTCTATCTGAAGAATTAGCGAACCACTCAACCCTGCTCCACCACCTCTATCTGAAGAATTAGCGAACCACTCAACCCTGCTCCACCACCTCTATCTGAAGAATTAGTGAACCACTCAACCCTGCTCCACCACCTCTATCTGAAGAAGTAGTGAACCACTCAACCCTGCTCCACCACCTCTATCTGAAGAATTAGCGAACCACTCAACCCTGCTCCACCACCTGTATCTGAAGAATTAGCGAACCACTCAACCCTGCTCCACCACCTCTATCTGAAGAATTAGCGAACCACTCAACCCTGCTCCACCACCTCTATCTGAAGAATTAGCGAACCACTCAACCCTGCTCCACCACCTGTATCTGAAGAATTAGCGAACCACTCAACCCTGCTCCACCACCTCTATCTGAAGAATTAGCGAACCACTCAACCCTGCTCCACCACCTCTATCTGAAGAATTAGCGAACCACTCAACCCTGCTCCACCACCTCTATCTGAAGAATTAGCGAACCACTCAACCCTGCTCCACCACCTCTATCTGAAGAATTAGTGAACCACTCAACCCTACTCCACCACCTCTATCTGAAGAAGTAGTGAACCACTCAACCCTGCTCCACCACCTCTATCTGAAGAATTAGCGAACCACTCAACCCTGCTCCACCACCTCTATCTGAAGAATTAGCAAACCACTCAACCCTGCTCCACCACCTCTATCTGAAGAAGTAGTGAACCACTCAACCCTGCTCCACCATCTCTATCTGAAGAATTAGTGAACCACTCAACCCTGCTCTACCACCTCTATCTGAAGAATTAGCGACACTGTGCTTGAAGCTGCTGTAAACATGAACATTTAGATCAATCACCAGAGATTAGGCTAGAAGCATGGCATATGAGCTTACTTTAAAGAATAAGTATTTTTGTGTGTGTGTGTGTGTGTGTGTGTGTGTGTGTGTGTGTGTGTGTGTGTGTCTCCGTGTGCGTGTGCATCAGTGGAGGTTCGTGCCTTGATAAATGGAGGAGGATGGGAGACCCACGGTATAGGCGCGGAGATGACAATGTGTGTTTCAAAAATCATCAAAGATTAATTATTTCAACCTAAAGCATTTAATGAAGACATTTATAGTACAATATTATGGGGAAGGGGAATGAGAGGGCTACTTTCACAGTGTTGGAAAGGGATCACAGCAGCGATTGAATGAGGTATGGGTTGAGGTGTTCAGAGGGTTTGACCAGTGCAGGACAGGATTTGACTGGGAGACAATAACACAACACACTACACAGTTAGACAGTCAAACCTACAGTTAGACAGTAAAACCTACACAGTTAGACAGTAAAACCTACACAGTTAGACAGTAAAACCTACACAGTTAGACAAAAGGAGGTAAATCATTGATGTGTAATAATGGGATTGACTCTACATACAGTAATGAGAGGAAATTGATAGGGTTCCTCACAGTGCTTGGAGGGGAACATTCATTGTGCCAGTGGATGAGCGGGCACATCAGACGTGGCTTCAGTTCATGTCAGGAGATAGTTGTCAATGGTAGTGGAGTGGTCATCACCTCGTAATCAGGGAACAGGAGGGGACTTACCTGGAAATACAAATAGCAGATACATTCCATTACAGCTGCGCCATCGTAGGTTTGGACAACGAAATGCTCTATGAAGTTAAACTCAGACATGTAAGTTCATAAAGTCAAACACAGACTGCGCATCTCACCCACTTGACACATTAAAGTTGCCCAAGAAAAGTTCCTGAATAAAGCCCTTATCATTCACATACCTGACGATAACTGACAACTGTAAGCGGACAGGTGGCACCATAGGTCCCAGAGCGGTCAGACTGGTGGCACCATAGGTCCCAGAGCGGTCAGACTGGTGGCACCATAGGTCCCAGAGCGGTCAGACTGGTGGCACCATAGGTCCCAGAGCGGTCAGACTGGTGGCACCATAGGTCCCAAAGCGGTCAGACTGGTGGCACCATAGGTCCCAGAGCGGTCAGACTGGTGGTACCATAGGTCCCAGAGCAGTCAGACTGGTGGCACCATAGGTCCCAAAGCAGTCAGACTGGTGGTACCATAGGTCCCAGAGCGGTCAGACTGGTGGCACCATAGGTCCCAGAGCGGTCAGACTGGTGGAACCATAGGTCCCATATCGGTCAGACTGGTGGAACCATAGGTCCCAGAGCGGTCAGACTGGTGGCACCATATGTCCCAGAGCGGTCAGACTGGTGGCACCATAGGTCCCAGAGCAGTCAGACTGGTGGCACCATAGGTCCCAAAGCAGTCAGACTGGTGGTACTATAGGTCCCAGAGCAGTCAGACTGGTGGAACCATAGGTCCCAGATCGGTCAGACTGGTGGCACCATAGGTCCCAGAGATGTCAGACTGGTGGAACCATAGGTCCCAGAGCGGTCAGACTGGTGGCACCATAGGTCCCAGAGCGGTCAGACTGGTGACACCATAGGTCCCAGAGCGGTCAGACTGGTGGCACCATAGGTCCCAGAGCAGTCAGACTGGTGGCACCATATGTCCCAGAGCGGTCAGACTGGTGGCACCATAAGTACCAGAGCAATTTTTACCCCCTGGGGCCTGGAGTTTTTCCTAATATGTTAACCTAACTAGGAAAACTCTGGACCCTATAAGGTGATTAATCAGTTGTAAAAAGGGCTGTATATGGGCTATGACAGGCCAGTCACATGGTTGGCCCTGGGGGGATGAAAACCCTGTCAAACTGCAGCTACTTTATATTTGTTCATAGAAATTATATTTAGGCTAGATTAGGAGGGGGGTTTCCTCTACCCAGACACATAGACAACAACTGATAGACAATGGAACTCACAGGACTGAGCTTGCTTTATGCATGTTTGCATCATGCAGGCCTATGCAACTGTAGGCCTTGTAAAACATGTCTTCACATCTGTCATCACTATTATGTTGATTCATTAATTCCAGTTAATCATTTTGTATTTAATTTTGAATATAAACTAATTTCTCCTGACACACAAATGGACTATAAATACATAACGTTACCAGAAGGACAGGGCACATAGTCTGTATGACTAGTCCACAGCTGATCAGACTGAGAAACAATCTCGTTTTCATCCCATTCAGTAGGTCAGATTTCTTATGTTTAGGTGTAGCCTAGGCTGCTGCAACATTTATGGAATGAGTTTTTGCTTGTGTCTGTCCAGAGTGATTGTGTTATCATCTTTGCTAAATAAATACCGGAGGAAAGTGGAAAGTCCACTTGAGCGCACGCGAAAAAATGCACTGCGTCAAACTGTCTAATCTTTTAGAGAAGCTGTCAAATCCTTCGGAATTGTTTGACATCCCAGAAAAGACAGTCGAACGTTCGATATGTTCAGCAAGTAATGCATCGTAATGTGCAATTACCTTTGCAAGCTCCTTGTAGTTGCCCATGTCGGCCGAACTTTCCATCTCGACGTGTCCTCTAAAAGCAAGTTCTTGCATGCTCAAAAAAGCAGGCAAGGCCTGCAGTACTGGCGGCTTGATGAAACCAGCTGCTAACCAGCTATACTTTTGATACCAGTTTGTCACGTACTGACCAGTAGAGGGTGTAGTTGGGTCAGGACGTGGCAGAAGAGAAGTGTGTGTTTTGATTGTTTTGTTTATTTTGGCCGTGTGACTTCCAATCAGGCACAGCTGTAGAGGGTTGTGGCTGATTGGGAGTCACACATAAGTAGCCTACTTTTCCTTTGGGGGTTGTGGGTAATTGTTCTTGTTACAGTGTTTGCACCTGACAGGACTGTGTTGGCTGTCAGTTTATTGTTTTCATAATTGTATAGTGTTCGTTTCATTAAATATATCATGAACACTAACTCCGCTGCATTTTGGTCCAGTCTCTCTAAAGGCAGCCATTACACAGTTGGTATTGAACGACCTCACCTTTTCATCTTTCTTCATGAAACTGATCTTAGGCAGAGGTCGACCCTCACTTTTAATTCGCATCGTTTCCGTTTACCCCAGAGAATGAAAGGGGTTCTTCAACAAAAAGTCCACAACATTTTTGGCAGCGTTAGCCATTCTACCATTCTGGCGCAGAAAACTGCACAATCTGGCGCTGGTAGCTAGCTAGCTACTAAAGTTAGCAAGGCAAATGTTAAATAAATTGCACTAACCGGACACAAAAATAAAGTTCTAAAACTAAGAAAATGATTTACAATATACCTCAACAGTCTCCTGTAATTTGAAAAACTAATTTGAATTGAATAATATCCCAAAAATGCTGAGCTATCACTTTCACTCTTAATCTCTATCCAACAATGTCACGAAGTTTCTCAACATAGAACCCCCATAATGCTGCACAAGCATTTCGCTACACTCGCATTAACATCTGCTAACCATGTGTATGTGACCAATAAAATTTGATTTGATGCTCTGTGGCACAATCCAGATACAACACACTAGGTGCATTATCTGATCCTAATTATATGATTGGATGGACAACATGTCAGTTCATACTGCAAAAGCCTTGATTGGTTAGAGGACGTACTCCGGAAGTGATCATAATTACCATGTATGTCTATGGAAGAGGGTGAGGCCTACGAGTCAATGTACCCAGAGGAGGACGGAAGCTAGCTGTCCTCCGGCTACTCCATGGTGCTACCCTACAGAGTGCTGTTGAGGCTACTGTACACCTTCTTTGCAAAACAGTGTTATTTAATAAATTATTTGGTGACATATGAATATATTTAGTAAAGTTTTATCTAAAAAGGATAACTTTTTTAAATAATTCACTATTTTTATTTTTATGAAATTTCACTGAGGAGGATGGTCCTCCCTTTCCTCCTCTGAGGAGCCTCCACTGATGTGCGTGCGTGCGTGCGTGTGTGTGTGTGTGTGTGTGTGTGTGTGTGTGTGTGTGTGTGTGTGTGTGTGTGTGTGTGTGTGTGTGTGTGTGTGTGTGTGTGGAGGTCACCTTCTGTCCCACCTGGGAGATGATGGTTTGGAGAGCAGCAGGGGATTCTGGGTGAATAAAGACTGACGGTACAGAGGGAATGACTGTCAGATGCAACTGGAACTACTGTGTGTGTGTGTGTGTGTGTGTGTGTGTGTGTGTGTGTGTGTGTGTGTGTGTGTGTGTGTGTGTGTGTGTGTGTGTGTGTGTGTGTGTGTGTGTGTGTGTGTGTGTGTGTGTGTGTGTGTGTGTGTGTGTGTGTGTGTGTGTGTGTGTGTGTGTGTGTGTGTGTGCTGCTGGTTTTGTGGAGAGGGAAGGGTGTTCTAGTTAAAAGAGAAACTCTCAGATTCACCAGACAGTTAGTATTCCCTCTCATGTAAAAATAAACTCTCAGATTCACTTGTTCTCAGAGGTGTGCGGTTTTAGCTTGTTTATTTAGCTAAATAAAGTAATATAAAAGCTAGGTTGTAGCCAAAGTATAAACAACTGTTTCACATCTCCTAGTTACTTTTGATAGCTAGCTCAATACATTTGGTTATCTACCATTCCGTGCATGACATGATAGGCTGCACTAACTAGCTAGCACAACTAGATAGCTTATAACTTTACCCACCATTTCTCACATACAGTGGGGGAAAAAGTATTTAGTCAGCCACCAATTGTGCAAGTTCTCCCACTTAAAAAGATGAGAGAGGCCTGTAATTTTCATCATAGGTACACGTCAACTATGACAGACAAAATGAGAAAATTGTAGGATTTTTAATGAATTTACTTGCAAATTATGGTGGAAAATAAGTATTTGGTCACCTACAAACAAGCAAGATTTCTGTCTCTCACAGACCTGTAACTTCTGTAACTTCAGGGCTTTGTGATGGCCACACCAATACCTTGACTTTCTTGTCTTAAGCCATTGTGCCACAACTTTGGAAGTATGCTTGGCGACATTGTCCATTTGGAAGACCCATTTGCGACCAAGTTTTAACTTTCTGACTGATGTCTTGAGATGTTGCTACAATATATCCACATACTTTTCGCTCCTCATGATGCCATCTATTTTGTGAAGTGCACCAGTCCCTCCTGCAGCAAAGCACCCCCACAACATGATGCTGCCACTCCCGTGCTTCACGGTTGGGATGGTGTTCTTCGGCTTGCAAGCCTCCCCCTTTTTCCTCCAAACATAACAATGGTCATTATGGCCAAATAGCTATATTTTTGTTTCATCAGACAAGAGGACATTTCTCCAAAAAGTACGATCTCTTTCCCCATGTGCAGTTGCAAACCGTAGTCTGGCTTTTTTAGGGCGGTTTTGGAGCAGTGGCTTCTTCCTTGCTGAGCGGCCTTTCAGGTTATGTCGATATTGGACTCTTTTTACTGTGGATATAGATACTTTTGTACCTGTTTCCTCTAGCATCTTCACAAGGTCCTTTGCTGTTGTTCAGGGATTGATTTGCACTTTTCGCACCAAAGTACATTCATCTCTAGGAGACAGAACGCGTCTCCTTCCTGAGCGGTATGACGGCTGCCTGGTCCCATGGTGTTTATACTTGCGTACTATTGTTTGTACAGATGAACATGGTACCTTCAGGCCTTTGGAAATTGCTCCCAAGGATGAACCAGACTTGTGGAGGTCTACAATTTTATTTTCTGAGGTCTTGGTTGATTTCTTTTGATTTTCCCATGAAGTCAAGCAAAGAGGCACCGAGTTTGAAGGTAGGCCTTGAAATACATCCATAGGTACACCTCCAATTGACTCAAATGTCAATTAGCCAATCAGAAGCTTCTAAAGCCATGACATGATTTTCTGGAATTTTCCAAGCTGTTTAAAGGCACAGTCAACTTAGTGTATGTAAACGTCTGACCCACTGGAATTGTGATATAGTGAATTATAAGTAAAACAATCTGTCTGTAAACAATTGTTGGAAACATTACTTGTGTCATGCAAAAGTAGATGTCCTAACCGACTTGACAAAACTATAGTTTGTTAACAAGAAATTTTTGGAGTGGTTGAAAAACGAGTTTTAATGACTCCAACGTAAGTGTATGTAAACTTCCGACTTCAACTGTATATCTGTTTGACGTGTTTGCAAATAGATCATTCAAGTATTTAGGCATTTTCAAAACACAATGTTTCTTAAAAAGACTAGAAGAAGTGTAGTGTCTTTGGCTATGCCGGATTAAGTGATATGACATGCTAACTTATAAAATGATTTCTCTGTAATTAATATTACCTGATTAAGCTAATCATGTAAATGTAATTAACTAGAAAGTCGGGGCACCACGGAAGAACGTGGTGCCCTGAGCTGTTATCTTCCGAATAAACTCTTAAAATACATAGTAATATTTTACATCGATAGCAGTCAATATTAACCCTTATCTTATTTTCAGTCTCATAATGAAAGTTGTAAATTCTTGGCTATCTTCACGAACCCTGGCTAACAAGTTGAATCAGCAATACAAAATTGGGTTTAATCATTTATTTACTAAATACCTAAACTAATCACACAGAATTACATATACACAGAATACAAATGATGTCATACAGAAAACGTCCCGGGGACGGAACCTGTATCATGGCTGGTTACACAAAGGAAAGGGGGTTGGGCTTGAATGAAAGAGTGGGAAGATTTAGGAACAGAGAAACAGCAGCTATGCTATCGTAAATACATTATCTTATGCATTCTAAATTACCGCCCATTTGGAAAAGGAAAATGCAATAAATATTTACTCTGAGCTGCGCTTCGGTAGATTGGTCGTAGATGCTGGCCGGGTTGGCCAACAGATCTTCCTGTAAACTCTTAAGAATGTCTCTGGTGGTAAATTGGATACGTGGTGGTATCTTCGTCCGTCTGTTAGAATGGATCCGTCGTCCGTCCTTTCCTAGCCCACGTCTTCAGCGGTCGCTGCTAACTCAACGGTTAGGAAGTATCACTTCTGTAGTGAATAAGCTCAAAGTTCATACCAGTTCATATCATAGCTCACGCCGAGGTTGGCTTAGTTCTGTCCTTGACATGTGTGTCCTTCTAACGTAGAGGCTGCAGACCTCCCGTACTGGAACGACCTGGTTATCTTTTCGTCAAAGGCTTATATAGTGGAGAGGGGGGAAGGATGTGTTTCATCGTTTATAACCCCTCCTCTTCACAGGGGTGGGCCACTGATCAAGCAGGGCACTTTCCTTATGAAAACCCAAATCTCTCATTTGGAAGCTAAAATTACATTTAATCTCCTAACAAACAATTTCAATATCAAACATTTCAATTGCATAACAATTCAATGTGACTCTGATAACTAGAGGGTGTATACTTTCCCAGGTACAGTTTATGTCGTCCTGTCATCAGTCATAATGTCACAGATAACAACAAACTGACATACATACTCATTACGTTCTCAAGCATATTTTCAACTGGTTTTATTACCAAAATATGGTTCCTTTTCCCCATTTGTTTGATGTTCCCAGACTCTCTATATTTAACAGGACAGCAGTCCTTCAGTAGGGTCAGTAAGAGAGGGGAAGGGAGAAAGGTATTTATGGGGGGGTCATAAACCTTACCCACAGGCCAACGTCATGACAGAAGTCAATTTCTTCTCAACCATGAAAGACTATCATGCATGTTGTTGATGTTAGTTCTGTGTGTGGATTTGGTCTTATGTTGCAAAATTTGAAATTGTTTTTTTTACATGGGATAAAAATAGACTCAGAGCTACAAAATGGTATATCATTCACTGCATGTTTTAGGAACAATGGGGAAGTGTTTCTGTTTTGAAAGTTCATACACTTGTAAACTCACTTTGGAGAAAGGGGCTTTTGAATGTTTTGGTACATACTGGAGAGCTCTCCCTTGTCTACACCCATTCAGCATTGTTCACACCTTCTTAAACCTGCCCCACCCATCTCTTTAAGGATTCACATGTGAGGTCATGTGCTAAACAGTGAGTAGTGTGGTAAAGATTAAGACTAAAGGTGGTAAAAGTAGAAGCCTACAATAAGGAAAAATTCCAGGTGAACAGTATCCAGATGTAAAGATACCTTCATAGAAAATGACTGAAGTAAAAGTCACCCAGTAAAATACTAATTGTGTAGAAGTCTAAAAGTATTTGGTTTTAAAAATACTTAAGTATCGAAAGTAAATGGAATTGCTAATATGTACTTAAGTATCAAAAGTAAAAATCATTTCAAATTCCTTAAACCAGGCGGCCAAATATATGTATTTTTTTTTTATTGACGGATAGCCAGGGGCACACTCCAATACTCAGACAAACGAAGCATTTGTGTTTAGTGAGTCTGTGTGGTATATCACAAAATCATGTTACGACCACACATATCAATATTCCTTTTATATATCAATATTTTGCTAAGTCTTGCTAAGTGGATGGGTCTCAACAGAAGGTGTAAACTGTACAGCCAAATGGTTACTTGCATAGTAGCAATATCAGAAATAGATAGTGTCAATATAAATAACATATACAGTATGTACAAGAACATTATCAATAACGATATCAGTGATAGACGAGGTAGTTATATGCATATAATCAGGGGTAAAGTGGCTGAGCAGCAGGACACTAAAATAGATAGTAGCAGCAACGTATGGCGTGTCTGTTAGGAGAAAGTCATGTGAATAAAGGCACTGCAGATAGTGCTGATGACTGGTCCGTTCAAACCACGCATGAACAAGGGAACCTATATTCTGAGAGCCTGTTTCTGTCCTGCTCTTGACTTTGGTGCAGGGCATGTGATGTCCATAGCCTCTTCGTCGCAAAACTCCTTGATCTTCTCAAAAAGATAGTTTGTCTAGCTGTGTCCAGTCCAGGTGGTGCTTGTACAGGCAGACCATCTATGGGAGGAAGGATGTCAGCGTTGTTCAGCAGCTGAAACCTGGTCCCGACTGAGTCAGAACGTTCCTTGGTGACAACAACACCAGGCTCCAGAGCATCAAAGCTGTAAAACAGGAAATAACAAACAATTAAGACATTACAACCTTCCACAACATCAATTCACCTCCCAAGTTTAGATAAGAAGAATAACTTCATACAATGCAATGAAAATGATATTCACCTGAAGTGCTGGTACTGCTTGATCTGTGGCAGCGGCCTGAAGTACGGAGTCAGGTGTTGTTGCCAGCCATAGCTTTCCACCAGCACCATACCATCCTCCAGTCCAACCAGCTGTGGGATGTTGACCCATGTCACAGTGCTGTCCTTCACAACACAGCAATCTCAGACATAGTGTTCAGTCTGGTCTTTCTGAAGAGCTGCTTGATGAGGCCGAAGCACCAGTCTGGGGAAAACTTGGAGTGGCCTGTGATCAGGAAGTGAAGGGCCAGACTGTGGTGGAGCTTGTGCATGGTCGACCAGGCACAATACCAGAGCATAAACTTGTTCTTGTTTTGGCCACTGCAGTTATCACAATTCAGATCCACACGTGTTTCCATAGTTGGTGAAGAAATGGTGCATGTAGTTGATGACGGTGCTGCTGCCTTTGCTGGATGACATGCCTTCATCAATCAAGTAGTTGACTTGTTGTGGTATTCCTCCACAGCAGACACCAAACAAGCCACACTTACGAGGAGTTAAAAAGTAGATGGGACCTGGCTGCATAGGGTCAGAAGGATAGTAGATGGACCTGGCTACATAGGGTCAGAAGGATAGTAGATGGACCTGGCTACATAGGGACCTGGCTACATAGGGTCAGAAGGATAGTAGATGGACCTGGCTACATAGGGTCAGAAGGATAGTAGATGGACCTGGCTACATAGGGTCAGAAGGATAGTAGATGGACCTGGCTACATAGGGTCAGAAGGATAGTAGATGGACCTGGCTACATAGGGTCAGAAGGATAGTAGATGGACCTGGCTACATAGGGTCAGAAGGATAGTAGATGGACCTGGCTACATAGGGTCAGAAGGATAGTAGATGGACCTGGCTACATTGGGTCAGAAGGATAGTAGATGGACCTGGCTACATAGGGTCAGAAGGATAGTAGATGGACCTGGCTACATAGGGTCAGAAGGATAGTAGATGGACCTGGCTACATAGGGTCAGAAGGATAGTAGATGGACCTGGCTACATAGGGTCAGAAGGATAGTAGATGGACCTGGCTACATAGGGACCTGGCTACATAGGGTCAGAAGGATAGTAGATGGACCTGGCTACATAGGGTCAGAAGGATAGTAGATGGACCTGGCTACATAGGGTCAGAAGGATAGTAGATGGGACCTGGCTACATAGGGTCAGAAGAATAGTAGATGGACCTGGCTGCATAGGGTTAGAACGATAGTACACCTGCAAACAACAAAAGAACATTAAGATACATTACAATTATCTCTCTTTACACTACTCAGTGAAAGGTATTTGCCTGCCTCCCATGCATATATTTTTTGTTGAGTGTATATCTATGTCCTTAATCAGTATAAAGGAGGAAATGTTGCTTACTTGTTGAGCAAAATTAAAGCTGTAAGGCATCCTGATGTCTTTGCTTGCTGGTTCAGTAGGGGCCCCCAGAGACAACTGCAGGTCTTGACAGGTGGTCTTGCAGTCAGCAACCGTCTTCTGGTAGACAGACCGCTCAGTCTGAACAAGCAGGAGATGCTGCTCTTGCTTCTTCAGCTTGGCTGACTTAACAGATTCTGGCAGATTGAAGACCTGATAGTTGTTCCTCTGGCACTGCCAGCACAGGTCTGTCCTGGTCTTACTGCTTGAATCCACAGATTCCTGAAGGAAGACAGACCAACTACACGTACCTCTTGACAATACAGAAAAAATGTGAGATCAATAAAAGTAGTGCCAATCATGTTGGAGGTCAATTAAATCATCAACATGTGTTTATGCTTTCCATAACAAGTGTTGTCATTGATTCCTTGTGGAAATGCCACATTGCTGCTTTTTTCACATGGGATGGCAGCAGCTTTCCACCAAAGTGTTTGTGTCCTGGGTGGCGGCCTGGTAATACTACTGCATTATCCTCTGCGTAGTTACACTCGCTACAAGTCCTCATGCTTCAGGTGTAACCTCTCTTTTTGATGGGAGGCATTAGACCATTCTCCTTGTATGACTGGTGGAGGAGAGTCAGGTGTGTTCTACAGGTGTGTTCTACAGGTGTGTTCTACAGGTCTTTATGATGGGAGGTATTAGACCATTCTCCTTGTATGACTGGTGGAAGAGAGTCAGGTGTGTTCTACAGGTGTGTTCTACAGGTGTGTTCTACAGGTCTTTATGATGGGAGGCATTAGACCATTCTCCTTGTAGGACTGGTGGAGGAGAGTCAGGCGTGTTCTACTGATGCTGAAAGACAAATTCCAGATACTAACATTACACACAGTTCATACATGTAAGTTAATGTCAGATATCAAGCCAGCAATGTAACCTACGCTAATGTTAGCTAGCTAACAGCAAGCTTTAACTTTGAGTCTTTTGTTTAGACATGTAACGCTAACGTTAGCTCGCTAGCTAAAAGATTAACTAAAATCCCAATCCATAGAGTAACGTTAGCAAGCCAGCCATCAAACTCCACCTGGCTAGCTAACAGCAAGCTTTAACTAGCAATACAAACCGATAGTCATAGCTAGCTAAAGTTAACCAAACATGTTCAATGTTAGATTCTTACCCGTATACATGAATGAAAGCTTCACGGCAAACTGATTCATTTTCAGAGTCCAAGAGATTTGGCATGGCACGATCGTCCCCCAATCAATCAATCAATCAATCAATCAAATGTATTTATAAAGCCCTTTTTACATCAGCTGATGTCTCAAAATGTTGTACAGAAACCCAGTCTAAAACCCCAAACTGTTACTCCTGGGAGTTCAGCTTCTTCAATGGTCCCACCCTTTATTTACTACTCCAGTTGAGGTTTAGGTCTAAGAGAAGGCTTTGAACCAAATACAATGCGTTTAGTTTTGGATGTATTTAAGACCCGTTTATTGTTAATTACACATTCTGACACTGACTGTAACAAAGAGTCTCAGTGAGCTCACTGGCTGTAGGTTCGGATGTGTAGAGTGTGCAATAATCAGCATACATAGTGATTTTAGCTTCTTGTAAGACAAGTGGCATATCATTTGTAAAAATAGAGAAGAGTAATGGCCCAAGGCAACTGCCCAGAGGAATACTGCACTGTATATATCTGATGTTAGAGAAGCTTCCATAAAAGAATACGCTCTGAGTTCTATTGGAGATGTAACTCTCCAACCATGTGATGGGAGGTGATGTAAAGCCATAACAAGTGAGTTTTTTCAATAACAAATGGTGATCAATAACATCAAACATGCAGTTGCAGGCGGTGCAGTTGCTGTACCAGGTGGTGATACAGGGCGATAGGATACTCTCAATGGTGCATCTGTAGAAATTTGTGAGGGTCTTATGGGCCATGCTGAATTTCTTCAGCATCATGAGGTTGAAGAGGTGCTGTTGCACCTGCTTCACCACATTGTCTGTGTGAATGGACCATTTCAGAATGTCAGCGATGTGAACGCTGAGGAACTTGAAGCTTTTCTCCTTACTGTACAAACCATACTGTACAAATGTACATAGGTAGGTAGGTAGACAGTATCTAGCTACAGCCAAATCTAACAGGCATGCTTAGGCAACTATTTTTATAATAAAACCAGCTTATTAGTTTGAGAAGAGTAAATTGTTGTATTATTATTTTTCCTCACTGTTATCTAGTAAACTTAGCTAGCTAGCTGGATAGCCAATACTTGTTACTTAAATCTGTTTTGAATCCTATCTTTCATCATGCTTATAATTTTGTAAGATTGAAAGGCATCCACAGTCATAACGACTGTCAACCCAAGTCAATTATGTTACATAGCTAGCTAGTACCAGGCTTACTAGCTAGCCAACTCCAGTCATGTGCTAACGTTTGCTGGTAAACCTAGCTTTAGGTGGCACATTGTAACGTTGTAGCTTGCTGTTTAGTAGTCATATCTACGACTGAAAGAGAAAAGGATTATAAAACCTCTTCTATTTTTAGTCATAGATGTGGCTACCTAAATTAGCAAACAGAACAATTATTGGATTTCCCTCCATGCTAACATGTATGTTAGCCAACAATACCCAATATGGGTTTCAGTAGATAAACTAAAGTTAGGTGGCTTGCAGGAATAATAACCTACTTAGCTAGCCCCCGTATTTGTCATCTGTCGTCTGTCATCTTGGTGCTGGCATCGACTGTAGCAGAGCTTATAGCTAAATCCAACTCTTTGTTTCGAATCGTCTTCGCTATATTCCGGTTAAAACATGTATGGTTGAATGTCACCATGTCACTAATAGAACATCTAATAAAAATGATCCATTGTTGAATTCGTATTGATGAAAGGAAGCCATTGTGGTCTGGTCAGTTATTTTTAGTTTTGTCCAAAGGATTGTGTTAGTGTCCGCTACCCTTTCGAAAAAAGCCCAGCTTAGGGGAAGGATGGGTGCCAGAGTACCAAGCACCTCCCCACACAAGTTGCAGTCTCAGTAACCGAAAGGTTGCTGGATCGAATCCCCAAGCTGACAAGGTAAAAATCTGTCATTCTGCCTGTGAGCAAGGCAGTTAACCCACTATTCCCGAGCGCCGAAGATGTGGATGTTGATTAAGGAAGCCCCCGCACCTCTCTGATTCAGAGGGGTTGGGTTAAATGTGGAAGACACATTTCAGTTGAATACATTCAGTTGTACAACTGACTAGGTATCCCCCTTTCCCTTTCAAAGACTGGAAAAAATGTCCGCTTGTATATTTAGCAATACATCTGCTAACAAGAACATCCAATGATGTCCAATGGCTCTATCAAACAAGGACAACCATATTTACATGCACAAAAATGTATAGTGTGATCAGTATACATAGGGCATTCTAGTGTGATCAGTATCACATAGAGCCTTATAGTGTGATCAGTATCACATAGAGCCTTATAGTGTGATCAGTATCACATATGTGCGTAAGACCCTTAAACAGGTCAACATTCACAAGGACGCAGGGCCAGGCGGATTACCAGGACGTGTAGTGCAAGTACGCGCTGACCAACTGGCAAGTGTCTTCACTGACATTTTCAACCTCTCCCTGTCCGAGTCTGTAATACCAACATGTTTTAAGCAGACCACCATAGCCTAAGAACACTAAGGTAACCTGCCTAAATGGGGCGGCAGGTAGCCTAGTGGTTAGCGCGTTGGACTAGTAACTGAAAGGTTGCAAGATTGAATCCCCGAGCTGACAAGGTAAAAATCTGTTGTTCTGCCCCTGAACAAGGCAGTTAACCCACTGTTCCTAGGCTGTCATTGTAAACAATAATTTGTTCTTAACTGACTTGCCTAGTTAAATAAAGGTAAAAAATAAAATGACTACCGATCCGTAGGTCTGTAGCTTTGAAAGGCTGGTCATGGCTCACATCAACACCATTATCCCAGAAACCCTACACCCACTCCAATTTGCATGCTGCCTCCAGATGATGGAATCTCTATTGCACTCCACACTGCCCTTTCCCACCTGGACAAAAGGAACACCTATGTGAGAATGCCATTCATTGACTACAGCTCAGCGTTCAACCCCATAGTGCCCACAAAGCTCATTGTTGCGTCAAAAGACAGGTATTCATATTCAAGGCGTTCAGATTTTTAACTGATTTCAAAGATAAAACACCAGCAGGGGGTGAAAGAGTGTATGCATTGTGGAACCCATCATTAGCTTGTGTTTCCCTGGGGAACATATATACTGGTGCACCTTTGTGATAGCAGGTGGTGAAATGTTTGGTGGAAAAGCATTTCACTGGAAGTCCTTCATGGAAGAGGAGACTCTCATTCATACACATTCAGCTCATTTAGGATTCTGGAGACTCAACCGGTAGGCACATGGACATTGTTGTGTAAAATTGTTGCAAGTTAGGTGTTTATTTGTGTTGAGAATTGAGACCAATTGTCTAATTTAGTATATAGTATAATTTAGATATGACTACATTAAGATTGTATTTAATTTGAAATGACCTTACTTGAAGTAATGTATATTTATTTTTGTGTTTTGCTTTTAAAGGTTATCAACCTAATTATCAAGCTAACTAAAGAACTAACTAACTGACTAAAGAAATAAAAGAAGTTAGAAGAAAATTGAGTTGTCCCTTGCGTCCTTCAGTCCTTAAAACCTCTTACATCTACACGTTCCGCTAGCGGAACGATTGCTCCAATATCCAATGATGGGCGGGGCGCGAAATTCAAACTCCTCTAAATCCGAAAACTTACACTTTTCAAACATATGACTATTTTACAGCTATTTAAAGACAAGACTCTCCTTTATCTAACCAAACTGTCCGATTTCAAAAAGGCTTTACAGCGAAAGCAAAACATTAGATTATGTCAGCAGAGTACCCAGCCAGAAATAATCACACAGCCATTTTTCAAGCTAGCATATCATGTCACATAAACCCAAACCATATCTAAATGCAGCACTAACCTTTGATGATCTTCATCAGATGACACACCTAGGACATTGTGTTATACAATACATGCATGTCTGTTCAATCAAGTTCATATTTATATCAAAAAACAGCTTTTTACATTAGCATGTGACGTTCAGAACTAGCATTCCCACCGAACACTTCCGGTGATTTTACTAAATTACTCACGATAAACGTTCACAAAAAGCATAACAATTATTTTAAGAATTATAGATACAGAACTCCTCTATGCACTCGATATGTCCGATTTTAAAATAGCTTTTCGGATGAAGCACATTTTGCAATAATGTAAGTACATAGCCCGGCGTTACAGGGCTAGCTATTTAGACACCCTGCAAGTTTAGCCTTCACCAAAATCACATTTCCTATAAGAAAAATGTTCTTACCTTGCTTGTTCTTCATCAGAATACACTGCCAGGACTTCTACTTCAATAACAAATGTAGGTTTGGTCCCAAATAATCCATCGTTATATCCAAACAGCGACGTTTTGTTCGTGCGTTCTAGACACTATCCCAACGCTAAATCTCGGCCACGAGCATGACGCAAAATATGACAAAAAATTTCTAAATATTCCATTACCGTACTTCGAAGCATGTCAACCGCTGTTTAAAACCAATATTTATGCAATTTATCTCGTAGAGAAGCGATAATATTCCGACCGGGAATCTGCCTGTCTGTAAACTGAGGAAAAAACCGAAAGCCGGGGGCGGGGCGTGTCACGCGCCTAAGGCTTAGACCATTGAGTGACCACTTAGCTTTTGCCTTCCTGTCCTTCAGCCAGGGCTTTGAATTACGTCATTCCTGTTTTTCCCGGGCTATGAGACCTCATTGGAGACGTGTGAATTGTCACGTAAGAGCAGAGATCCTTTGTAAACGATAGAGATAATAAAGAAGGGCAAGAAATGTTCAGACAGGGTACTTCCTGAACAGAAGCATCTCAGGTTTTTGCCTGCCATAGGAGTTCTGTTATACTCACAGACACCATTCAAACAGTTTCAGAAACTTTGGAGTGTTTTCTCTCCAAAGCTAATAATTATATGCATATTCCAGTTTCTGGGCAGGACTAATAATCAGATTAAATCGGGTACGTTTTTTATCCAGCCGTGAAAATACTGCCCCCTAGCCATAACAGGTTAAAGGCCTTTTTCAAGTTTGGGCAAAGAGCTGCAGTGTGAACCATACACAACTTGACAATAAGCTAAGGACCCTGGGACTAAACACCTCCCTCTGCAACTGGATCCTGGACTTCCTGACAGGCCGCCCCCAGATGGTAATGGTAGGTACCAACGCTGATCCTCAACACAGGGGCCCCTCAGGGGTGTGTGCTCAGTTCCCTCCTGTACTCCCTGTTCTCTCATGACTGCACATCCAGGCACGACTCCAACACCATCATTAAGATCGCTGATGACACAACAGTGGTATTTCTGATCACCGACAACGATGAGACAGTCTATAGGGAGGAGGTCAGAGAAATGACAGTGTGGTGCCAGGACAACAACCTCTCCCTCAATGTCAGCAAGACAAAGGAGATGATCGTGGACTACAGGAAAAGGCGGGCTGAACAGACCCCCATTAACATCGACAGGGTTGTAGTGGAGCGGGTCGAGAGTTTCAAGTTCCTTGGTGTCCATGAGCGGTATTTATTTAGGCAGGTTACCTTCGCCACCTTGGGCACAGGGACTATTTTGGTCTGCTTGAAACATGTAGGTATTACAGACTCAGTCGGGGAGAGGTTGAAAATGTCACTTGCCAGTTGGTCTGCGCATGCTTTGAGTACACGTCCTGGTAATCTGACCCCGTAGCTTTGTGAATGTTGAGCTGTAAAGGTCTTGTTCACATCGGCTACCGAGAGCGCTATCACACAGTCATTCAGAACAACTGGTGCTCTCATGTATGCTTCAGTGTTGCTTGCCTCAAAGCATGCAGAAAAGGCATTAAGCTCGTCTGGTCGGCTCGCGTTACTGGGCAGCTCACTTCTGGGTTTCCCTTTTGAAGTCCGTAATATTTTTTTAAGCCCTGCCACATCTGACGAGTGTCAGAGCCGGTGTAGTAGGATTCAATATTATTAATCCTGTATTGACGCTTTTCTTGTTTGATGGTTCGTCTGAGGGGGTAGTGGGATTTCTTATAGGCATGCAGATTAGTGTCCCACTCCTTGAAAGCGGCAGCTCTAGCTTTTAGCTCGATGCGGATGTTGCCTGTAATCCATGGCTTCTGGTTGGGATATGTAAGTATGGTCACTGTGGTGACGGTGTCATTGAATCACTTATTGATGAAACCGATGACTGAGGTGGTATACTTCTGAATGCCATTGGAGGAATCCCTGAACATATTCCAGTCTGTGCTAGCAAAACAGTCCTGTAGCATAGCATCCGCGCCATCTGACCACTTCTGTATTGAGCGAGTCCCTTGTACTACCTGCTTTGGTTTTTGCTTGTAAGCAGGAATCAGGAGGATAGAATTATGGTCGGATTTGCCAAATTGAGGACGATGAGAGCTTTGTATGCATCTCTGTGTGGAGAAAAGGTGGTCTAGGAATTTTTTTTCTCTGGTTGCACATGTGACGTGCTGGTAAAAATGTTGTAAAACTGATTTTAAGTTTGCTTGCATTAAAGTTCCCGGCCACTAGGAGTGCCGCTTCTGGGTGAGCATTTTCTTGTTTGCTTACGGCCTTATAGAGTTGGTTGAGTGTGGTCTTAGTGCCAGCATCAGTCTGTGGTGGTAAATAGGCAGCTACGAATAATATAGATGAGAACTCTCTTGGTAGATAGTGTGGTCTACAGCTTATCATAAGGTACTCTACCTCAGGCGAGCAATACCTTGAGACGTTTTTAATATTAGACATTGCGCTCCAACTGTTATTGACAAAAATATACACACCCCCACCCCTCGTCTTACCAGACGTAGCTTCTCTGTTCTGCCGGTGCATGGAAAATCCCTCCAGCTCTATACTGTCCGTGTTGTCATTCAGCCACGACTTGGTGAAACATAGGATATTACAGTTCTTAATGTCTCATTGGTAGGATAATCCTAATCGTAGGTCATCCATCTTATTTTCCAATGATTGCATGTTAGCAAGTATAATTGATGGCAGTGGGAGTTTACTCGCTCGCCTACAGATTCTCAAAAGACAGCCTGATCTGCGTCCTCTTTTCCTCTGTCTTTTCTTCACACAAATGATGTGGATCTGGGCCTGTTCCCGGGAGAGCAGTATCTCTTTCTCGTTGGACTCATTAAAGGAAAAAGCTTCTTCCAGTCCGTGGTGAGTAATCCCATGTTCAGAAGTTATTTTCGGTCATAAGAGACGGTAGCTGCAACATTATGTACAAAATAAGTACAAAGACAAGTTACAAACAACGCAAAAAAAATGAACAAAATTGCACAATTGATTACGGGCATGTAAAACGTCAGCTATCCTCTTCTGCACCATTTTATCAATTAGAGCAATTGTTTTGATCTTCCTTATGTTAAGTAGAATAAGTTGTAGTTTAACTAGCTAATTAATATGTCACGTTAGGATTAGGATTAGGGTTAGGATTAGGAGGAGTGGATTAGGGTTAGGGTTAGGGTTAGGAGGAGTGGGTTAGGATTAGGAGGAGTGGGTTAGTATTAGGATTAGGGTTAGAGTTAGGAGTAGTAGGATAGCTAGCTAGTTCATGTGTCGGGTTAGGGTTAGGATTAGGGTTAGGGTTAGGGTTAGGGTTAGGAGGAGTGGGTTAGGGTTAGGAGGAGTGTGTTAGGGTTAGGAGGAGTGGGTTAGCTAGCTAGTTCATGTGTTGGGTTAGGGTTAGGATTAGGGTTAGGGTTAGGAAGAGTGGGTTAGCTAGCTAGTTAATGTGTTGGGTTAGGGTTAGGATTAGGGTTAGGAGGAGTGGGTTAGCTAGCTAGTTCATGTGTCGGGTTAGGTTTAGGAGCAGTGGATTAGGGTTAGGGTTAGGAGGAGTGGGTTAGCTAGCTAGTTCATGTGTCGGATTAGGGTAAGGAAGGTTAGGTTAGCTAGTTAGTTTGTGTGTCAGGTTAGGAGAATTGAGTTAACTAGCTAGTTCAGGTGTCAGGTTAGGGTTATGAAGATTGGGTTGAATAGCTAGTTAATGTGTCGGGTTTGGATTAGGAGGAGTGGGTTAGCTAGTTTGTTCATGTGTCAGGTTATATTTAGGAGTAGGTTAGCTTGCTAGTTCATGTGTCAGGTTAGGATTAGGGTAAAGAGCGGGTTAGCTAGTTGGTTCAGGTTTGGATCTGGCTTAACAGGCTAGAGGAGTCCAGCCATACTCCCTCTGACAGCTTCAAGTTGATTCCCTCTCCCTCCCTCCCTCCCTCCCACCATCTCTTCTCTTTCCCTTCTCTCTCGCTCTCTCTTTTTCCCTCCCTCCCTCTCTCTGTCTTTCTCTCCTCAGGTTTCCCCCGGAGCACTTTAGGAAGAAACTCGACGTCAGGAAAACCAACGCTCCCGGGAGAGATGGTGACATTTACAAGTATGTGTGAATGTGTGTGTGTAGGTGTGGCTAGCCCTAAATCGTTAGCCTAGTGTGATTACCACAGGACTCAACCACCACTACCACAGCCAACGTGTATGTGTGTGAATATTGTCTGATACTGTATTGCAGTGAATTCAAAGGGCAATCGGATTGGGACTCAAACCGGGACCCAGTCTGTCAGTCCAATACCTTAGCCATTCCGTCAAGAAGTATACATTGTATAACAAGTTTGCTGGTGTTGTACTAAGGAACTTTGTGTGTGTGTGTGTGTGTGTCAAATATTAAGAAGGTATGACATTACAACACAATTTCACAATCAATTCGTGTAAATATGTACAAAAAGTATTTCATCAGATTTCGTGCTTTTTTTTGTGGCTTAATTTGTGTCAAAAGACACATTTTTGTGCGACTTCATTCATTGGAAAATACATTTATTGGGGGCAAACTTCGGAACAACCTTTTGAAAACTATTAGAGCAATGCATGTTGGGCAATGGTGTTCTTCACTGCCTTTTTTTGTGTCCCACATTTATATAAAAAACAAAGTGATAACAACCCAATATTGATAATCAACCAGATTGTCACCAAAATAAGTATTATATGATAATAGCCTTATGTCGTTTTTTTTATTATGAATGCCAATAATGTTTTCTATGCTTGTTTGCGCTTAGTACTTTGGGATACTCGTGCACTTATAGTCAGAAAAGCCATTTTTTCATGTAGGCAACAGTAGGCCTACATGATTTTCTTCATAACCCATTTCATGTTTGTGGATTCTACATTACACAATTTTTGTTCATAATGCATTTCATTCAAGGCTACACTTATCATATACTGTAGCAGTCAACATTTTGGACAAACATACTTTTATTTATTTTTACTATTTTCTATATTGTAGAAACTATGAAATAACACATATGGAATCATGTAGTAACCAAAAAAAAGTGTTAAACATATCAAAATCTATTTTATATTTGAGATTCTTCAAAGTAACCACCCTTTGTCTTGATGATAGCTTTGCACATTCTTGGCATTCTCTCAACCAGCTTTACCTGGAATGCTTTTCTAACCGTCTTGAATTAGTTCCTACATATGCTGAGCACTTGTTGGCTGATTTTCCTTCACTCTGCGGTCCAACTCATCCAAAACCATCTCAATTGGGTTGAGGTTGGGTGATTGTGGAGGCAAGGTCATCTGATGCAGCACTCCATCAATCAGCCTGGAGGTGTGTTGGGTCATTGTCCTGTTGAAAAACAAATGATAGTCCCACTAAGCGCAAACCAGATGGGATGGCGTATTGCTGCAGAATGCTGTGGTAGTCATGCTGGTTAAGTATATCTTGAATTCTAAATAAATCACCCATGGTGTCACCAGCAAAGCTCCCCCACACCACCTCTTCCATGCTTCACAGTGGGAACCACACATACAAAGACCTTCCATTCACCTACTTTGCATCTCACAACGACACAGCGGTTGGAACCAAAAATCTCAAATTTGGATTCATCAGACCAAAAGACAGATTTCCACTGGTCTAATGTCCATTGCTCGTGTTTCTTGGCCCAAGCAAGTCTTTTATTTTTATTGGTGTCCTTCAGTAGTGGTTTATTTCCAGCAATTCGACCATGAAGGCCTGATTCACGCAGTCTCCTCTGAACAGTTGGTGCTGAGATGTGTCTGTTACGTAAACTCTGTGAAGCATTTATTTGGGCTGCAATATCTGAGGCTGGTACTCTAATTAACTTATCCTCTGCAGGAGAGGTAACTCTGGGTCTTCATTTCCTGTGGCAGTCCTCATGAGAGCCAGTTTCATCATAGCATTTGATGGCTGCACTTGAAGTTCTTGAAATGTTCCTGATTGACTGACCTTAATTTCTTAAAGTAATAATGGACTGTTGTTTCTCTTTGGTTATTTGAGCTGTTCTTGCCATAATATGGGACTTGGTCTTTTGCCAAAAATCTTCTGTATACCAACCCTACCTTTTCACAATGCAACTGATTGGCTCAAACACATTAGGAAGGAATGAAATTCCACAAATTAACCTGTTAATTGAAATGCATTCCATGTGACTACCTGATGAAGCTGGTTGAGAGAATGCCAAGAGTGTGCAAAGCTGTCAGAGGCAAAGGGTGGCTACTTTGAAGAATCTCAAATATAAAATATATTTTGATTTAACACTTTTTTGGTTACTACATGATCATAGTCCAGACTCGTTATAGTTGTAAACACCATGCAGTTGCACCAGTGGAATTTAAACCAAACATTTTTTTTGCAGTTCTTCTGTTTCCCCACATTTATTGATTGATTAATTTCCCATCATGAAAATGTATTCCCATTGCCCAATCAAATACCTTAATCGATACCACAAAAAAAGACTAATACAGCTTTTTAATTCAATCTGGCAACCCTCATAAAATCAGACATAGAACCAGTATCCCAAAGTATTAAGTCTAAACAAGCTTAGAAAACAGCACTAATAAAAAACAAACAAATGTATGGCTACTATAATAATTATCTCAGTGACAACCTGGTTGATTAACAATATTTGGTTGTTATCACGTTGGTTTGTTTATAAATGTGGGACACAAGGCAGTTTTAGAACACCATTGCCCATCATTCATTGCTCTACTAACTTTCAAAAGGTTGTTCCGAAGTCTGAACAACAAAAATGTATTTTCCTATGAATGAAGTTGCACAAAAATGTGTGTCACGGGTGTCGTAGGGTAAAGACCAAGACGCAGCAGAAAAATGTACACTCATCATCTTTATTACGGACAAAGAAGGAAAACCCAAAACAATCACGTATACGAAAACACAACGACGAATAACAGGCCGGTAAGGCACAAAGCTATACACAGCACAATCTCCCACAAACTAACAGGTGAAAACAGGCGACCTAAGTATGACTCAATCAGCAACAACGATGTACAGCTGTTCCTGATTGAGAGCCACACCAGGCCAACACAGAAATACAACACTAGACCAGCCCCCTAGAAATACAATACAAGAACATACCCAACAACCCGGAACACCTAAATCAAACACCCCATCTTACATAAATACATATCTAATAATCTCCGAACCACTTAAATCAAATACCCTTTCTACAAAGATACACCACTAAACCCAGAAACACTCTACACAAAATAACCCTCTATATAAACACATAACCAAAAACATGTACAACAAATACCCTCTGCCACGTCCTGACCGAACTAGAATAACAAATAGGCCATTTACTGGTCAGGACGTGACAATGTGTTTATTTTCCTACGAATTAAGCATCACAAAAATACATTTTGGACAAATTTCCACCAATTGAGTGTGAGATTGTTATTATTGTTATTTCTAAAAAAGATAACGTTAAAAAATATTCCACTTCTCTCTGTCTCTCTGTTTTCCTCTCTCTAGGGTTGATTGGAGGTTTTGTCACGCCTGCTTTGACAGACTGGCCAGAGCTCAGGTCCCAATAGTTTGGCAATTATCCTCTAACACACACACACACACACACACACACACACACACACACACACACAGCCTGCATGTCAATGCATCAGAGGCAGGAGATGGAGATAGGCTGTCTGTATTTCTCCACTCTCTCAATCTCTCTCTCATTAGTGTGTGTGTAAGGGGTTTGGTTGGGAATAACTGTAGAGGTGTGGAACTCTGGAGACCCGTGTAGCTCAGTTGGTAGCGCATGGGGCTGGCAGAGCATGGGGCTGGTAGGGCATGGGGCTGGCAGCGCATGGGGCTGGCAGCGCATGGGGCTGGCAGCGCATGGGGCTGGCAGGGCATGGGGCTGGCAGGGCATGGGGCTGGTAGAGCATGGGGCTGGTAGAGCATGGGGCTGGTAGAGCATGGGGCTGGTAGGGCATGGGGCTGGTAGGGCATGGGGCTGGTAGAGCATGGGGCTGGCAGCGCATGGGGCTGGCAGCGCATGGGGCTGGCAGCGCATGGGGCTGGTAGAGCATGGGCCAGGGTTGTGAGTTACATTCCCATTGGGGACTAGTATGAACACGTATGACTCACTACTGTCAGTTGCTCTGGAGAAGAGTGTCTGCTAAACTACTAATTATTCCGTCTGGCATACCAGGCTGGTCACAAGAAAAGCACAGTTGATTTTGGACATTTGAACAAGTCCTGAAGATGTCGATTTACAGAATGCATTCGTAGGTGCTCACCACCCTAAAAGAACAATGGCACTGGGCTTGAACTCAGAGAGCACTGCTTAGATCACACTTTTCTACCAAGCAGGTTGATAATACTTAATGGAAGCAACACATTACTTTTAGTTTCAAGCCTTCCCCAAACCATAGCTCTAACTTTAACCATTCTGAATTAATACCGAAACTTAACCCTTTGAGTTGTTTCTGTTTTAACCCTGTAACCACATGCAATGAATGGGCAAAGAATCGCTTTTCATCCAATTGCGGCAAATTCCAAAGTGAAAGTATGAGATCAGGTTGAATATACCATCCATCTTAAGCCTTCCAGAGATATATACACACACACACACACACACACAAGTAATTGCAAAAATGGAGCAACAGAAATTACAGCTTGATCACAAGGAAAGGGAACAGGAACATGAGCATGCCATTCGATTAAGAAAGATCGAAGCACTCCAATTCCAGTCAGGCCATCCTCAACCAAGTTTGATCTTAGTCAGAACAGCCAGCTTGTACTGCCTTTCAATGAAAAAGAGCTGGATGTATATTTTACTCCGTTTGAGCAGATTGCCACATCAATAAAGTGGCCGCGAGATGTTTGGTCAATGCTCCTCCAAAGTGTTCTTGTGAGAAAGGATGCCGCTTTATCTCTTGACCAGTCTTGACTCTCTCTACATGGTGAGGATCAAAAGGACCCATCAGCAAATGTTTGACGATAGCCAGACCCCCCTCCCCCTTTCTCCCACAGGAGAGGACAGGGGGGAGTTTGGCCTGTTTTATGACATAAAAACTTTGCAGAAACTCTCCCTTTGGCTCTGTAGAAATGGAAGGCTTAAAATCCTGTGCTACACAGAGAGACTTTGCAGCCAAAACTCCAACATCCAAAAGTGGATAATGAAGCAATATTTCTAGTATAAAGAATATGGGAAATGGTCGGTTGGGATATAAAGAACAATCCTGTCAAAGTGTTTATTATTTTGTGATATCATTAATGATGGTATAACTAAATAACTGTATCTCTGAGGGTGTACAGTACACATTCTAGTTGTCTGGTTCACATCTAAATGTTGTACAAATATGATTCAGTATGACAATATATTTTTAAAGATAGAAATGTGATTTTAGCCTTCTAAATGAGATAATGGCTTTTCATATCATGTTTTACATTTTTATTTCACCTTTATTTAACCAGGTAGGCTAGTTGAGAACAAGTTCTCATTTACAACTGCGACCTGGCCAAGATAAAGCAAAGTAGTTTGACACATACAACAACACAGAGTTACACATGGAATAAACAAACATACAGTCAATAATACAGTAGAAAAAGTATATATACATTGTGTGCAAATGAGGTAGGATAAGGGAGGTAAGGCAATAAATAGGCCATGGTGGCAAAGTAATTACAATATAGCAATTAAACACGAATGGTAGATGTGCAAAAGATGAATGTGCAAGTAGAGATACTGGGGTGCAAAGGAGCAAGATAAATAAATAAATAAATACAGTATGGGGATGAGGCAGCAGAGAACTGGAAGGAAAGGCAGCCAAAGGAAGAATTGGCTTTGGGGGTGACCAGTGAGATTTACCTGCTGGAGCGCATGCTATGGGTAGGTGCTGCTATGGTGACCAGTGACCAGTGAGCTGAGATAAGGCGGGGCTTTACCTAGCAGAGACTTGTAGATGACCTGGAGCCAGTGGGTTTGGCGACGAGTATGAAGCGAGGGCCAGCCAACGAGAGCGTACAGGTCGCAGTGGTGGGTAGTATATCAGGCTTTGGTGACAAAATGGATGGCACTGTGATAGACTGCATCCAATTTGTTGAGTAGAGTGTTAAAGGCTATTTTGTAAATGACATCGCCGAAGTGAGAGATCGGTAGGATGGTCAGTTTCACGAGGGTATGTTTGGCAGCATGAGTGAAGGATGCTTTGATGTGAAATAGGAAGCCGATTCTAGATTTCATTTTAGATAGGAGATGCTTAATGTGATTCAGGAAGGAGAGTTTACAGTCTAATCAGACACCTAGGTATTTGTAGTGGTCCACATATTCTAAGTCCGAACCATCCAGAGTAGTGATGCTGGACGGGCGGCAGGTGCGGGCAACGATCGGTTGAATAGCATGCATTTAGTTTTACTTGCATTTAAGAGCAGTTGGAGGCCACGGAAGGAGAGTTGTATGGCATTGATAAACCTGGGCCCAGTCAGTAACCACGCCTACGTGAGCACAGACATTGTGTCAGTGTGTTGAAATGCCCCTAAGACCAGAGTGCTTAAAAGGACTCGCTAACGAAATGTAAGACATAAGACCAAAACATGCCGGGTTGCTACCGACATGTAAAGTGGTCTTAGCTGTACCTTGAAAAACTAACCATTGAGATCAGATAACATGAGGCCGTGGACCACACATTGAAATGGTATCTTCGTAAACCAGACCAACACATGCACCGTCTGCAGCTGTGCATGTAAAGTAGTCTAGAACCTTCGACCAAAGACGAGAGGGAAGAACACGTCCCTCTAAACAGTGTGTGGTACATCTGAAGGGTCTATTCCAACGAACACTCCAGAACAAAAGAAGCCTACAAATAAGGACATTGTGGTCTGATGGACAACTGGAGACTTACAACGAACCACTTCCCATAGATGCATCGAGTGGTTTCAACAGAGAGACGACAGAGAAAGACATCTATGCATAAATATATATTGCATTTCTTTTCCAAATGAGCGGTCATTCATGTGCAAAGTATTTATATTCCTGTGATCGTAGCTTATATGTACGATAAATTGACTCTCTTTGTCTCCCCTCTCCTTACATACCACTTCCATTGTGTAACAAAACGGTTATGCTTTTATTTTGTCAACCTGTTATCATGTAATCAATAACCTATGCTGTGTGTTTACGTATTCTGTGTGATGATTTAGTTAGGTAGTATAGAAATAATGAAGCCAATTTGTGCATCGCTGATTCATCACTGAGGTTAAGGTTCGTGCAGATATCCAAGGAGTATGCAACGGTCAGAATGAGACTGATGAGGTAATAATTAATAATTGACTGTTATTGATGAGGTAATAATTATTGACGTAAGAGATATTCAGATAATCTTAAGAGTTTAAGTCAGGAGATAGTAACTCGGTAACAACTGTTCCCGTGGTGCCCCAAATTCTTAATGAGTTAATTGTTACATGATTAATTTAATTGAGTAATAATTAAACGTAGTAGTAGTGGCTTCTTCCTTGCTGAGCGGCCTTTCAGGTTATGTCGAGATAGGACTTGTTTTACTGTGGATATAGATATTTTTGTACCTGTTTTCTCCAGCATCTTCACAAGGTCCTTTGCTGTTGTTCTGGGATTGATTTGCACTTTTCGCACCAAAGTACGTTCATCTCTAGGAGACAGAATGCATCTCCTTCCTGAGTGGGTCCCATGGTGTTTATACTTGCGTACTATTGTTTGTACAGATGAACGTGGTACCTTCAGGCGTTTGGAAATTGCTCCCAAGGATGAACCAGACACGTGGAGTTTTTCTCTGAGGTCTTGGCTGATTTCTTTTGATTTTCCCATGATGTCAAGCAAAGAGGCACTGAGATTGAAGGTAGGCCTTGAAATACCTCCAATTGACACAAATTATGTCAATTAGCCTATCAGAAGCTTCTATAGCCATGACATCATTTTCTGGAATGTTCCAAGCTGTTTAAAGGCACAGTCAATTTAGTTTATGTAAACTTCTGACCCACTGGAATTGTGATACAGTGAATCATAAGTGAAATAATCTGTCTGTAAACAATTATTGGAAAAATTACTTGTGTCATGCACAAGAAGATGTCCTAACCGACTTGCCAAAACTATAGTTTGTTAACAAGAAATTTGTGGAGTGGTTGAAAAATGAGTTTTAATGACTCCAACCTAAGTGTATGTAAACTTCATGTAGACTTCAACTGCACGTGTGTGTATCAAATCAAATCAAATGTATTTATAGAGCCCTTCTTACATCAGCTGATATCTCAAAGTGCTGTACAGATACCCAGCCTAAAACCCCAAACAGCAAGCAATGCCGCTGTAAAAGCATGGTGGCTAGGAAAAACTCCCTAGAAAGGCCAGATCCTAGAAAGAAACCTAGAGAGGAACCAAGCTATGAGGGGTTGCCAGTCCTCTTCTGGCTGTGCCAGGTGGAGATTATAATAGAACATTGCCCTGATGTTAAAATGTTCATAGATGATCAGCAGCGTCAAATAATAATAATCACAGTAGTTGTCGAGGGTGCAACAGGTCAGCACCTCAGGAGTAAATGTCAGTTGGCTTTTCATAGCCGATCATTCAGAGTATCTCTACCTCTCCTACTGTCTCTAGAGAGTTGAAAACAGCAGGTCTGGGACAGGTAGCACGTCCGGTGAACAGGTCAGGGTTCCATAGCTGCAGGCAGAACAGTTGAAACTGGAGCAGCAGCACGGCCAGGTGGACTGGGGACAGCAAGGAGTCATCAGGTCAGGTAGTCCTGAGGCACGGTCCCAGGGCTCAGGTCCTCTGAGAGAGAGAGAAAGAAAGAACTAGAGAGCGCATACTTAAATTCACACAGGACACCGGATAAGACAGGAGAAATACTCCAGATATAACAGACTGACCCTAGCCCTGACACATAAACTACTGCAGCATAAATACTGGAGGCTGAGACAGGAGGGGTCGGGAGACACTGTGGCCCCGACCGACGATACCCCCGGACAGGGCCAAACAGGCAGGATATAACCCCACCCACTTTGCCAAAGCACAGCCCCCACACCACTAGAGGGATATCTTCAACCAACAACTTATCATCCTGAGACAAGGCCGAGTATAGCCCACAAAGATCTGCGCCACGGCACAACCCAAGGGGGGGCGCCAACCCAGACAGGAAGATCACGTCAGTGACTCAACCCACTCAAGTGACGCACCCCTCCTAGGGACGGGAACTGAAGAGCACCAGTAAGCCAGTGACTCAGCCCCTGTAATAGGGTTAGAAGCAGAGAATCCTAGTGGAGAGAGGGGAACCGGCCAGGCAGAGACAGCAAGGGCGGTTCGTTGCTCCAGTGCCTTTCCTTTCACCTTCACACTCCTGGGCCAGACTACACTCGATCATAGGACCTACTGAAGAGATGAGTCTTCAGTAAAGACTTAAAGGTTGAGACCAAGTCTGCATCTCTCACATGGGTAGGCAGACCATTCCACAAAAATGGAGCTCAATAGGAGAAAGCCCTGCCTCCAGCTGTTTGCTTAGAAATTCTAGGGACAGTTAGGAGGCCTGTGTCTTGTGACCATAGCGTACATGTAGGTATGTACGGCAGGACCAAATCGAAAAGATAGGTAGGAGCAAGCCCATGTAATGCTTTGTAGGTTAGCAGTTAAACCTTGAAATCAGCCCTTGCCTTAACAGGAAGCCAGTGTAGAGAGGCTAGCACTGGAGTAATATGATACATTTTTTGGTTCTAGTCAAGATTCTAGCAGCCGTGTTTAGCACTAACTGAAGCTTATTTGGTGCTTTATCTGGGTAGAGTTTGTGTGCTAGTGTATACATGTCTGTACCTGTGTGTGTGTGTGTGTGTGTGTGTGTGTGTGTGTGTGTGTGTGTGTGTGTGTTTCTGTCTGTGTCTGTGTGTGCTCTCTTCACAGTCCAAGTTGTTCCATAAGGTGAATTTGTATCTGTTTTCTAAATCTGATTCTACTGATGTGGAATAGAGTTCCACAAAGTCATGGCTCTATATACTACTGTGCGCCTCCCATAGTCTGTTCTGGACTTTGAGAATGTGAAGAGACATCTTGTGGGGTATGCATGGGTGTCCAAGCTGTGTGCTGGTAGTTTAAACAGACAGCTTGATGCATTCAGCCTGTCAACACTTCTTACAAAAACAAGTAGTGATGACGTCAATCTCTCCTCCACTTTGAGCCATGAGAGATTGACATGCATATCATTAATGTTAGCTCTCTGCGTACATTTAAGGACCAGCCGTGCTGCCCTGTTCTGAGACAATTGTAATTTTCCCAAATTCCTCTTTGTGGCACCTGACCACGACTGAACAGTAGTCCAGGTGCGACAAAAGAAGGTCTTGTAGGACCTGCCTTGTTGATAGCGTTAAGGCAGAGCAGTGCTTTATTATGGACAGACTTCTCACCATCTTAGCTACCTTTGTATCAAAATGTTTTGACCATGACAGTTTACAATCCAGGGTTTCTCCAAGCAGTTTAGTCACCTCAACTTGCTCAATTTCCACATTATTCATTACAATATTTAGTTGAGGTTTAGTGTTTCGTGAATGATTTGTCCCAAATACAATGCTTTTAGTTTTTGAAATATTTAGGACTAACTTATTCATTGCTACCCATTCTGAAACTAACTGCATGTCTTTAAGTGTTGCTGTCCTTTCAGTCACTGCAGTAGCTGATGTGTATAGTGTTGAGTCATTCACATACATTCACATTTATTCAAAGCCAGTGGCATGTCATTAGTAAAGACTGAAAAAAGTAAGGGGCTTAGACAGCTGCCCTGGGGAATTCCTGATTCTACCTGGATTATGTTGGAGAGGCTTCCATTAACTTCTTGGGGCTATGTGGGACGTTAGGGTGCGCCACGGGTGGCACGCTATCAACAGCAGGTGCATTTCAAGAGCGGCAAATTTGAAACCAAATAAATGTCAAAATTCAAATTTCTCAAACATACAACTAACTTACAGCCTTTGAAAGATAAACATCTCCTTAATCTAACCACGTTGTCCGATTTCAAAAAGGTTTTACGGGGAAAGCATAAAGTTAGGTTATGTTAGGAGAGTACATTGATAATAGCTGTGTGTAATGCATTGTCGATTCAAAGACAGGCGTCACCAAAACCATAAAATCAGCTAAAATTATGCACTAACCTTTTACAATCTCCATCAGATGACACTCCTAGGACATTATGTTAGACAATGCATGCATTTTTAGTTCTATCAAGTTCATATTTATATCTAAAAACAGCGTTTTACTATGGCGTTGATGTTCAGGAAATCGTTTCCCTCCAATACCGGCAGTCAAGTCATGACAACAAAATAATTAATTAATATTAGAAAACATTGGTAAAATATTATATTGTCATTCAAAGAATTATAGATGTACATCTCTTGAACGCAATCGACTTGCCAGATTTAAAATTAACCTTACTGGGAAATCACACTTTGCAATAATCTGAGCATTGCGTCCAGAAAAATACGCATTGCGATACAGACTAACCGCCATGTTGGAGAGATCTAAAATCGAAAATACTATGTAAATAATCCATTACCTTTGATTCTCTTCATCAGATGTCACTTCCAAAGAATCCCAGGTCCATAACGAATGTAGTTTTGTTCAAAAAAGCTCATCATTTATGTCCAAAAACCTCCGTGTTGTTAGCACATGATCTAAGCCAGCCGGACTTCACTTCACATCACGAACGGAAAAAATATATTTACGTTCGTTCAAACATGTCAAACGTTGTATCGCATAAATCATTAGGGCCTTTTTTAACCAGAACATGAATAAAATTCAAGGCGGACCATTGGGTTCTCTTTTAAAACGTTTCGGAATGAGAGTACCCACCATCAACTCGCGCGCAAGGTGTCTAATGGGCCATCACAGTTCCAAGGCTCTTATTCGGTCAGATCTCACTGTAGAAGACTCAAAACACTTTGTAAAGGCTGGGGACATCTTGTGGAAGCAATAGGAAGTGCCAAAACATTCCTCACCCCCTTTGTTTTTCAATGGTATAGGCTTAAAGTCAATTCAACACATCAGGTATCCACTTCCTGTCAGAATCTGTCTCAGGGTTTTGCCTGCCAAATGAGTTCTGTTATACTCAGACACCATTCAAACAGTTTTTGAAACTTTAGGGTGTTTTCTATCCATATATAATAAGTATATGCATATTGTAGTTACTGGGTAGGATTAGTAACCAGATTAAATCGGGTACATTTTTTTATCCAGCTGTGAAAATACTGCCCCCTATACCCTAACAGGTTAAAGAACACCATCTGTGTTCTGTTAGACAGGTAACTTTTTATCCACAATATAACAGGTGTAAAGCCATAACACATATGTTTTTCCAGCAGCAGACAATGATAAATAATGTCAAAAGCCGCACTGAAGTCTAACAAACCAGGCCTCACAATCTTTTTATAGTCAATTTCTCTTAGCCAATCATCAGTCATTTGTGTAAGTGCTGTGCTTGTTGAATGTCCTACCCTGTAAGCGTGCTGAAAGTTGGTTGTCAATTTGTTGGTCAAACAATGTTTTACAAAAGTTAAGGGTTGGTAACATGCTGATTGCTCCACTATTGCACCACTCCACAGACGTTCTAAAGATGAATGACTAACTGTAATGGCTCTGGATCAGAGTCTGCTAAATGACTCACTACTGTAGTGGCTCTGGATCAGAGAGTCTGCTAAATGACTCACTACTGTAGTGGCTCTGGATCAGAGAGTCTGCTAAATGACTCACTACTGTAGTGGCTCTGGATCAGAGAGTCTGCTAAATGACTCACTACTGTAATGGCTCTGGATAAGAGAGTCTGCTAAATGACTCACTACTGTAGTGGCTCTGGATCAGAGTCTGCTAAATGACTAAAATGTCAATGTGTTTAACCTCTCTAGGGTATGTGGGACGAAATCGTCCCACCTACTCAACAGCCAGTGGAATCCCGTGGCGCGTTATTCAAATACCTTAGAAATGCTATTACTTCAATTTCTCAAACATATGACTATTTTATACCATTTTAAAGACAAGACTCTCATTAATCTAACCACCCTGTCCGATTTCAAAAAGGCTTTACAACGAAAGCAAAACATTAGATTATGTCAGCAGAGTACCCAGCCATAAATAATCAGACACCCATTTTTCAAGCTAGCACATAATGTCACATAAACCCAAACCACAGCTAAATGCAGCACTAACCTTTGATGATCTTCATCAGATGACACTTCTAGGACATTATGTTATACAATACATGCATGTTTTGTTCAATCAAGTTCATATTTATATAAAAAAACAGCTTTTTACATTAGCATGTGACGTTCAGAACTAGCATACCCACCGCAAACTTCCGGTGAATTTACTAAATTACTCACGATAAACGTTCACAAAAAACATAACAATTATTTTAAGAATTATAGATACAGAACTCCTTTATGCAATCGCTATGTCCGATTTTAAATAGCTTTTCGGCAAAAGCACATTTTGCAATATTCTGAGTAGATAGCCATCACGGGCTAGCTAATTTGACACCCACCAAGTTTGGCTCTCACCAAACTCCGATTTACTATGAGAAAAATGTGATTACCTTTGCTGTTCTTCGTCAGAATGCACTCCCAGGACTTTTACTTCAATAACAAATGTTGGTTTGGTTCCAAATAATCCATAGTTATGTTCAAATATCCTCTTTTTTGTTCGTGCGTTCAAGACACTATCCGAAGGGTGACGCGCCCGACGGGTTTCGTGACAAAACATTTCTAAATATTCCATTACCGTACTTTGAAGCATGTCAACCGCTGTTTAAAATCAGCGATAATATTCCGACCGGGAAACCCTGTTTACGTTCAAAGACAGAGAAAATAAAAACATGGTGTCGCCTCGTGCATGCGCCTCAGTCTCATTGTTCTCTGATCGACCATTATCCAAATGCGCTACTGTTTTTCAGCCAGGGCCTGCAAAGACATCATTCACCGGTTTGCCGCCTTCTGAGAGCCTATGGGAGCCGTAGGAAGTGTCACGTTACAGCAGAGATCCTCAGTTTTCAATAAAGAGAGTGTAGATGCCCAAGAAATGGTCAGAGAGGGCGCTTCCTGTAAGGAATCTTCTCAGGTTTTTGCCTGCCATATGAGTTCTGTTATACTCACAGACACCATTCAAACAGTTTTAGAAACGTTAGGGTGTTTTCTATCCAAAGCCAATAATTATATGCATATTCTAGTTTCTGGGCAGTAGTAATAACCAGATTAAATCGGGTACGTTTTTTATCCGGCCGTGCAAATACTGCCCCCTACCATAGAGAGGATAACCATTGTGTAGCCATGGCCCACTATTTTGACTGAGCGTTTTGCAGTTTTGGAGATTAGTTTTTGTCCGGCCAGAGTTATAGAAGCATACTTGAGCCATTCTTACAGTGTTCTCCCTGTACACCAAGTCAGAACCGTAGGATAAAGGGGGCATATAAGCAGTCAATGAAAGCTCTTACAATAATCGATGATTACATTTCTCTAAAACAGGTTATAAGCTACATGTGCACCACCAAGTCAGAACAGTAGGCAAAATTTAAGAGGGCTAAATAGACCAAATTATTAGTGTGAGGCACATGGGCTACTAACAGCTTACTACACAACATACACCTAATATTACTTTCTTAGCTACAGTATACACATCTCCCTGGCATATTACATCATTTATGCAGAAGCATACAATACATTTTTGGACTCACTTCAACAGGAAGGTGGGCAAATTTTGTCATCAAAACACCTGGGAAATCTGAAAAAAACTAGGTGGAATCATGACAACATCATTGATCTTCAGGTCGTAGCTCTAGAAAGATGTCGGGTTTACAATTCATGGTGGGTGTCTTTTTAGGTTAGGGTTAGGGTTAGGGTCTTTTTAGGTTAGGGTTAGGGTCTTTTTAGGTTAGGGTTAGGGTCTTTTTAGGTTAGGGTTAGGGTTTTTTTAGGTTAGGGTTAGGGTTAGGGTCTTTTGGTTCCAGTTGTTGCTGGTCAACTTTCAGTGGACACCCCCATGAGGGTTTTTCAGAACCTCTCCTAAAACCCCACCTGTTTCATTTTGGTTGTTGGTAAATTACCCTTTATTAGTTCCCCCTTCTGTTTGATCTGGGGGACATAACTTATTTTGGATCAAGTTTGCTGGAATATTCAAATTTATTTTGGACCAAGTTTGGTTCTGTCTATTTGCTATGTAGGGTTATTTTGGGACTGTGTGTGTCGAGGCAGACCTTGCCTGGAGCTAAAGTCATTGAACAGTTAATTCAAGCTTCTCTCCATGCTAAAGCTGCTCTGCAGCGTTTGACCACGTATGAAATTACTAACTTTCATCCACACACACACACAGACAAAGGATGTAAATGTGGTTAAAATACATGTTCATGCAGAAAGCATATGGGTTAAGTATGTCTCAGAAGTGCAAATGTGCTTCAACTCAGGATCCAGCAGTGTGTATGTGTTCTCCCAGTTGTGCTGTGACAGCGTTCTCAGAGTGTTATCACAGCGTTTTATCACAGCGCCACAAACCGGCCTCCAGGACTCGACTGGGGCACCGCCCTGAGCTCTCAGACTGGGAGTGTGTGTGTGTGTGTGTGTGTGTAATTACCAATCAATTGCTATAGCCTCAAATATAATAGCTATCCATTTCCTATAGTTAGTGTATTAGCACAGATAGACATTTAGCATTGGTGCAGAATAATATAGTCTTTCATTTAGCTAACTGCGAGGATTACCTTAAATATCCTATTATCACGACACCATTACCTTAAACTAGAGGTCTTCAAGGTTTCAACAGATCTGAAATTCAGAGATCTGAAGCGGGTCTGGGTCCTAAATTCTGACTTTTGTCTCAGATCTGGGTCAGGTCTAATATAATTGCCACGAGTCTCAGGTATGACTGGACCCAATTGGACCTGTCCTCTCTTAATTTAGTGTTTGTGTGATGAGAACTGCACGAGCTTGTCTGTCAGCCAATTGCAACTCAATAAAACATATAGCTTATGTCCAGCTGGACTTGGTTCCGGCTCTTCACCCCCACATGATGAGCGAGAAAGAGTGAGGCTACTGTTGATTGGGAAGAAAGATGTAGTTATTTTTCATTGAAGTGAAAGAGGAGAAAGAGTATTGGGAAAAGATCCCAACAAGGGGATTGTCCTCTCTGGGTGGACAAAGATAAGAAGAACGTTGGCATGGCCAAATGGACAGTGTGCAAATCGCTATTCAGGTTTGATGCAATTTCTACCTTTAATTTATGTATACTTTTTATGTTATCAATGATTTAGTCATTAGGCATATTTAATAATCCAGGGGTGGGGGCTTCTACTAAACCATATGGAATTGTTTTAAGGTCATACCAAGGATCATTTAGCTGTTTGATTTTACATTTTAAGTATAAAAATATATGTCATATGTCTCAGAGAAAGATCAGAAAACATTTGTTAATTATTATATTTTTATATGTTTTTAACCCCTTTATTTTTGTCACTAAACAGTCTCCATATATACTTCCATTAATTTGTTCAACTGGTACCAGGGGACCTTCAGACGAGTCTTGTGAGGCCTGTGGGTGTCCTACAGCAAAACAACCATCATGTACGTGTTCGTACCGACATGTAAGTGTTTGTAAGATTCATCTTTCCATAGATAGTTTGTAGGCCAAACCATTCGGACGCTACAGACAATTTTGTGAGAAGACCGAGCTTCGGGATGTCTCCTAGTCTGACAAACACCACTCTAGCTCTGTCACCTTTCACCTCAGATGGGATGTCTCCTGGTCTGACAAACACCACTCTAGCTCTGTCACCTTTCACCTCAGATGGGGAAGTGCGACATTGCCGGATCCAGTGGATTGAGAAGCATCCAATGCAAAATAAAAACAGATCTCTAGCTTGAACCAACAGATTTTTTATGGGGATTTTTAGATTATGCTAATTTTATTTCCACAGGGGCGCAGACATCAACTCTAGGGTGGCTAGATATCATTAGCCTATTTCTGTCAATTGTTGGGTTGGCCTATGTTGGGTAGGCCTAGGGTGGGCCAATCACTTTTAATGGTAATAACTGCAATATAGGCCTAGTCTGTTCAATGCTTTTTTTAAGGTTTCATTCTGTTGTGACATTTTCATTGGCTACTTTAAGTTCCAGCTGTAACTTTGTGTTTGAATCAATAAAATAGAATTACCAGTAGGACTACTATGCCACTCAAACTCAAACCATGAAAAGGAAAAACCAAAGAGGACAGGATGCAAAACTTAATTCAATGCAGCGGATATAAATCAAATCATATGTTATTGGTCACATACACATGGTTAGCAGATGTTATTGCGAGTGTAGCGAAATGCTTGGTATGGCTATAATAATCTGTTCATATTTTCCCTATAAACAATTACTTGACTTACTTTTGATATTACCCTAATAAAGTTAAACTTTTGGTGAATGTTATGTATGGTAGGGCTATTATTAGGCTTAGCTACTGCAGGCAGTGAGCCCAGCTAGATATTATTAGGTTTAGCTACTGCAGGCCTATGAAGGCAGTGAGCCCAGCTAGATATTATTAGGCTTAGCTACTGCAGGCAGTGAGCCCAGCTAGATATTATTAGGTTTAGCTACTGCAGGCCTATGAAGGCAGTGAGCATCAGACTCAGACAGCTGAACTGAGGAAGAATGTTTTAGTCCTACCAGAGTTACTCCTTTAATCTAATATTAATGTTCATCTTCATAAATAACATTCTGATTGAAAATGTATGAATTAGCATTCTGTACGCCTGTATCAGCAGTATCCTATCTGACAAGTATAAAGAAATCCATGTCGATGCCGGGGACATTGCACTGGTATATCTCTATCTTTCTCTAGGGCTAGGCCTAAGCTTGTCTCCCCCTAAGGTCGATGTATGCGGCCTGTGGCAATCTAATTATCATAATACAACAATCCCCATAAAAATATGTCAGTTTAAGCTAAATATCTAGTATTTTTTGTTACATTGGATGCATACGCCAATGTCACACTTCCGCATCTGTGATGAAAGGTGACAGAGAGAGCGGTGCTTGTCAGACCATGAGACACCCCAAAAATTGGTCTTCTCATGAAAACATCCTTAGCGGCCGACTGGTTTGGCCTACAAACGATTACCCCTCTATAGAAAGATGAGACTCTCGGGAGCATCTTGGTTGTTTTGCTCTAAGATGCCTCATAAGACTTGTCTGAATGTCCCCGGGTAAGAGTGAATACATTTTTTTAAAGTACAGTGATTCGGAAAATATCCAGATCCCTTTGATATTTCCACATTTTGTTATGTTACAGACTTACTCTAAAATTGATTTTCAAATACTCAATCTACACACAATAGCACTTAATGACCAGGCAAAAACAGTAAAATGAAAAAAAATGTTTGCTAATTTCTAAAAAGAAAAAACTGATATGACATTTACATAAGTACTCAGACCCTTTACTCAGTACTTTGTTGAAGCACATTTGGCAGCGATTACAGCCTCGAGTCTTCTTGGGTATGACACTACACCTGTATTTGGGGAGTTTCTCCCATTCTTCACTGCATATCCTCTCAAGCCCTGTCAGGTTGGATGGGGAGCATTGCTGCACAGCTCTTTCAGGTCTCTCCAGAGATGTTCAATCGGGTTCAAGTCTCTGGCTGGGCCATCCAAGGATACTCAGAGACTTGTCCTGAAGCCACTCCTGCGATGTCTTGGCTGTGTGCTTAGGGTCATTGTCCTGTTGGAATGTGAATCTTCGCCCCAGTCTGAGCTCCTGAGATCTCTGGAGCAGGTTTTCATCAAGGTTCTCTCTGTACTTTGCTCCATTCATCTTTGCCTCGATCCTGACTAGTCTCCCAGTCCCTGCCGCTGAAAAACATCCCTACATCATGATTCTGCCACCACCATGCTTCACCATAGGGATGGTATCAGGTTTCCTCCAGACATGGCACTTGGCATTCAGGCCAAAGAGTTCAATCCAGAGAATCTTGTTTCTCATGGTCTGAGAGTCTTTAGGTGCCTTTTAGCAAACTCCAAGTGCGCTGTCATGTCTTTTACTGAGGAGTGGCTTCCATCTGGCCACTCTACCATAAAGGCCTGATTGGTGGAGTGCTGCAGAGATGGTTCTCCTTCTGGAAGGTTCTCCCATTTCCACATAGGAACTCTAGAGTTCTGTGAGAGGGACCATCGGGTTCTTGGTCACCTCCCTGACCAAGGCCCTTCTCCCCCGATTGCTCAGTTTGACCGTGCCGCCAGCTCTAGGAAGAGTCTTGGTGGTTCCAAACTTCTTCTATTTTAGAATGATGGAGGCCACTGTCTTCTTGGTGACCTTATATGCTGCAGAAATGTTTTGGTACCCTTCGCCAGATCTGTGCCTCGACACAATCCTGTCTCAGACAATTCCTTCGACCTCTTGGCTTGGTTTTTGCTCTGACATGCACTGTCAATGGTCAGACATTGACAGTGACAGGTGTGTGCTTTTCCAAATCATGTCTAATCAATTGAATTTACAACAGGTGGACTCCAATCAAGTTGTGGAAACATCTCAAGGATGATTAATGGAAACAGGATGCACCTGAGCTCAATTTCGAGTCTCAAGGCAAATGGTCTGAATACTTAAGTAAAAAAAATGTTTTCTATATATTGTTCTCTATAATATATTCTATGTAATATATTCTATACAATGTTTTTGCTTTGTCATTATGGGTTATTGTGTGTAATTAGTGAATATTTGTATTTATTTTATTAGTTCTACATATTTACATTAACATTTGACATTTTAGTCATTTCGCAGACGCTCTTATCCAGAGCGACTTACAGTAGTGAATGCATACATTTCATAATATTTTTTTTTCCGTTCTAGAATAAGGCTCTTACAAAACATGAAAAAGTCAAGGGGTCTGAAAACCTTCTGAAGGCACTATATCTCTACTGTATGTTATCCAGGCCATGTCTAACTACGGAATGTTACCCAGGCTATGTCTAAATATGGTATGTTTCCTAGGCTATGTCTTGTTGCTGTATGTTACCCAGAATACCTCTAACTACAGTATGTTTCCTAGGCTATGTCTCTGCTGCATGTTACCCAGAATACTTCTAACTACGGTATGTTACCCAGCATACCTCTAACTACAGTATGTTTCCAAGGCTATGTCTCTGCTGTATGTTACCAGAATATGTATAACTACGGTATGTTTCCAAGGCTGTGTCTAGATGTTGTATATTACCCAGGCTATGTCTAGATGTTGTATATTACCCAGGCTATGTCTAGATGTTGTATATTACCCAGGCTATGTCTAGATGTTGTATATTACCCAGGCTGTGTCTAATGTTGTATATTACCCAGGCTGTGTCTAGATGTTGTATATTACCCAGGCTGTGTCTAGATGTTGTATATTACCCAGGCTGTGTCTAGATGTTGTATATTACCCAGGCTATGTCTAGATGTTCTATTTTACCCAGGCTGTGTCTAGATGTTCTATTTTACCCAGGCTATGTCTAGATGTTGTATATTACCCAGGCTGTGTCTAGATGTTCTATATTACCCAGGCTGTGTCTAGATGTTCTATATTACCCAGGCTATGTCTAGATGTTCTATATTACCCAGGCTGTGTCTAGATGTTGTATATTACCCAGGCTATGTCTAGATGTTGTATATTACCCTTGGCTATGTCTAGATGTTGTATATTACCCTGGCTATGTCTAGATGTAGTATTTTACCCAGGCTGTGTTTAGATGTTGTATATTACCCAGGCTGTGTCTAGATGTTGTATATTACCCAGGCTGTGTCTAGATGTTCTATTTTACCCAGGCTATGTCTAGATGTTGTATATTACCCAGGCTGTGTCTAGATGTTCTATATTACCCAGGCTGTGTCTAGATGTTCTATATTACCCAGGCTATGTCTAGATGTTCTATATTACCCAGGCTGTGTCTAGATGTTGTATATTACCCAGGCTATGTCTAGATGTTGTATATTACCCTTGGCTATGTCTAGATGTTGTATATTACCCTGGCTATGTCTAGATGTAGTATTTTACCCAGGCTGTGTTTAGATGTTGTATATTACCCAGGCTGTGTCTAGATGTTGTATATTACCCAGGCTGTGTCTAGATGTTGTATATTACCCAGGCTGTGTCTAGATGTTGTATATTACCCAGGCTGTGTCTAGATGTTGTATATTACCCAGGCTGTGTCTAGATGTTGTATATTACCCAGGCTGTGTCTAGATGTTGTATATTACCCAGGCTGTGTCTAGATGTTGTATATTACCCAGGCTGTGTCTAGATGTTGTATATTACCCAGGCTGTGTCTAGATGTTGTATATTACCCAGGCTGTGTCTAGATGTTGTATATTACCCAGGCTGTGTCTAGATGTTGTATATTACCCAGGCTGTGTCTAGATGTTGTATATTACCCAGGCTGTGTCTAGATGTTGTATATTACCCAGGCTGTGTCTAGTTGTTGTATATTACCCAGGCTGTGTCTAGATGTTGTATATTACCCAGGCTGTGTCTAGATGTTGTATATTACCCAGGCTGTGTCTAGATGTTGTATATTACCCAGGCTTTGTCTAGATGTTGTATATTACCCAGGCTATGTCTAGATGTTGTATATTACCCAGGCTATGTCTAGATGTTGTATATTACCCAGGCTGTGTCTAGATGTAGTATATTACCCAGGCTGTCTGTCACGTTCGTCGTATGAAGGAGACCAAGGCGCAGCGTGCGTATCGTTCCACATCTTTATTATATAGTGAAATTTAGCCAAACAAACAAACTATAAACAAAACACAAACCGTAATGACAGAGGTGCAACATGCACTAACTCAAAATAATCTCCCACAAACACAGGTGGGAAAAACAACTACTTAAATATGATCCCCAATTAGAGACAACGATGACCAGCTGCCTCTAATTGGGAATCATACAAAACCCCAACATAGAAAATAGAAACTAGAACACAACATAGAAAAAAGAAACTAGAGCACAACATAGAAAAAATAAACTAGATAAACCCCCCAGTCACACCCTGACCTACTCTATCATAGAAAATAAGAGTACTCTATGGTCAGGACGTGACAATGTCTAGATGTATATTACCCAGGCTATGTCTAGATGTTGTATATTACTGTCATGGGTGTCGTATGGATTAGACCAACAGGCAGTGGGAATATGTATACTCATCTTCTTTTATTCGGTAGAAAGAAGGAAAACCGAAACAAAACACATATACAAAAATAACGATGATAACAGTCTTGTCAGGCACACGGTTAAACAAGAAACAACTACCTACAAAATCCCATAGAAAACACACCCCTCTTAAATAGGACCTTCAATTAGAAGCAACGAGGAGCAGCTGCTTCCAATTGAAGGTCAACCCCATTAACTAAACATAGAAATAGAAAGACTAGAATGAACATAGAAATATACTAACATAGAACATTAACCACAAACCCCGAAACACATAAACAAACACCCCTCTTACATAAGAACATAGCCCAACAAACCCCGAAACACTATAAACAAACACCCTCTGCCACATCCTGACCAAACTACAATAACAAAGGCTATGTCTAGATGTTGTATATTACCCAGGCTATGTCTAGATGTTCTATATTACCCAGGCTATGTCTAGATGTTGTATATTACCCAGGCTATGTCTAGATACTGATTGTTACCCAGGGTATATCTAACACTGTGTATTACCCAGGGTATATATAACTACTGTGTATTACCCAGGTTGTTTCTACTGATTGTTACCCAGGGTATATCTAACTACTGTGTATTACCCAGGGTATATCTAACTACTGTGTATTACCCAGGGTATATCTAACTACTGTGTATTTCCAGGGTATATCTAACTACTGTGTATTACCCAGGGTATATCTAACTACTGTGTATTACCCAGGTTGTTTCTACTGATTGTTACCCAGGGTATGTCTAACTACTGTGTATTACCCAGGTTGTTTCTACTGATTGTTACCCAGGGTATGTCTAACTACTGTATGTTATCCAAGCTATGTCTAGATACTATATGTTACCCAGGCTGTGTCCAGACGAGCTTCAATGCCATGCAACTCTCCTTCCGTGGCCTCCAACTGCTCTTAAATGCAAGTAAAACTAAATGCATGCTATTCAACCGATCGCTGCCCGCACCTGCTCGCCCGTCCAGCATCACTACTCTGACTTAGAATATGTGGACCACTACAAATACCAAGGTGTCTGGTTAGACTGTAAAATCTCCTTTCAGACTCACATTAAGCATCTCCAATCCAAAATGAAATCTAGAATGGGCTTCCTATTTCGCGATAAAGCATCCTTCACTCATGCTGCCAAACATACCCTCGTAAACCTGACCATACTACCGATCCTCGACTTTGTTGGAGGCTATTTTGTAAATGACATCGCCAATCTACTCAACAAATTGGATGCAGTCTATCACAGTGCCATCCGTTTTGTCACCAAAGCCCCATATACTACCCACCACTGCAACCTGTACGCTCTCGTTGGTTGGCCCTCTCTTCATATTCATCGCCAAACCCACTGGCTACAGGTTATCAACAAGTCTCTGCTAGGTAAAGCCCCGCCTTATGTCAGCTCACTGGTCACCCCAAAGCCAATTCCTCCTTTGGCCGCCTTTCCTTCCAGTTCTCTGCTGCCAATGACTGGAACGAACTGCAAAAATCACTGAAGCTGGAGACTCATATCTCCCTCACTAGCTTTAAGCACCAGCTGTCAGAGCAGCTCACAGATCACTTCACCTGTACATAGCCCATCTGTAAATAGCCCATCCAACTACCTCATCCCTATACAGTATTTATTTATTTATTTTGCTCCTTTGCACCCCAGTATCTCTACTTGCACATTCATCTTCTGCACATCTACCATTCCAGTGTTTAATTGCTATATTGTAATTACTTTGCCACCATGGCCTATTTATTGCCTTACCTCCCTTATCCTACCTCATTTGCACACACTGTATATACACCTTTTCTACTGTATTATTGACTGTATGTTTGTTTATTCCATGTGTAACTCTGTGTTGTTGTATGTGTCGAACTGCTTAGCTTTATCTTGGCCAGGTCGCAGTTGTAAATGAGAACTTGTTCTCAACTAGCCTACCTGGTTAAATAAAGGTGAAATAAAATAGCATATTATAAAATATTCTTACTGTATGTTACACAGGCTATATCTCTACTTTGTGCTTCCCAGGCTATGTCTAGATATTGTATGTTTCCGAGAATATGTCTACCTACTTTATGTTACCCAGGCTATGTCTAGATATTGTATGTTACCCAGGACTTTTCTAATTACTGTATGTTACCCAGGCTATGTCTAGATACTGTATGTTTCGTAGAATATGTCTAGATATTGTATGTTACCCAGGCTATGTCTAGATACTGTATGCTACCCAGGCTATGTCTAACTACTGTATGTTACCCAGGCCTTTTTTAATTACTGTATGTTACCCAGGCTATGTCTAGATACTGTATGTTACCCAGGCTATGTCTAGATACTGTATGTTACCCAGGCTATGTCTAGACACTGTATGTTACCCAGGCTATGTCTAGATACTGTATGTTACCCAGGCCTTTTCTAATTACTGTGTCACGCCCTGACCAGGTGAACTCTTCTATTTTGGTCAGGGTGTGGCATTTCTATAGTTTATTTTCTATGTTTTTGGTATAGCCTTGCTTTGGGGCTTATTTCTATGTTGGGTTCTGTCGATTCCCAATCAGAGACAGCTGTCGCTAGTTGCCTCTGATTGGGGAATCACATTTAAGTTCCTTTTCCCCCACGATGTTTGTTGGGTGTTGTCTCTTTTTGTTGGAGGAGTAACGATACGTTTATTCTCTGTTTTGACCGTGTTATTTCAGTCTGTAATAAATAACATGTGTTCGCTCCCAGCTGTGCCTTGGTCCACTTCTTCCTTCCTGCACGACGATCGTTACAGAACACCCCACCGAACCAGGACCAAGCAGCGGGAGGATAAGGAGCGCGAGAGATGGGCTCGCGAGGGGAAGGAGTTCTGGACCTGGGAGGAGATCATGTCGGGGAAAGGACCCTGGCGGAAGGATTCCCAGGTCGAGGAGGTGATGCCAGCCGGTGGAAGGAGTCGCAGGCGGCGGTCGAGGAGGCCCGGAAGACACCCCCAAGAACATTTTGGGGGGGGGCTAATGGGGTGGTCCGGAAGGGCAGAGGAAGAGCCCAGACCACTGCTCTCGTGGGGGATAACGGCGAAGGAGGAGGCAGAGATGTGGCAGGTCCTGGAGGACCTGCGTAGGGACAGCGTGGAGGAAGAGCCTTGGGTGGCAGAGGTGCGCACGATATCGCCAGTGCGCCTGCACAGCCCAGTGCGCTCTGTGCCAGCGCCCCGCATTTGCCGGGCTAGGGGGAATGTTCAGCGAGGACGTGTTGTGCCGGCTCAGCGCTCCTGGCCTCCGGTGCCCCTTCTCGGTCCGATGTATCCTGCGCCGAGGACGCACACTGTGTCTCCGGTATGGCTGCACAGCCCAGTGGGTTCTGTGCCAGCGCTCCACACTTGCCAGGCTAAGGTGGGCGTTGAGCCAGAACGGGTGATGTCAGCTGTGCACTCCAGACCTCCAGTGCGCCTCCTCGGTCCAGGATATCCGGCGCCGCTTATGCGCACTGTGTCGCCGGTGTGCGGTCACGGTCCAGCACATCATGTGCCAGCACCTCGCCCTTGCCGGGCGAATGTGGTGCGTGTCCACAGTCCAGTCCGGCCCATCCCTGCTCCCCGCACCAAGCCAGTGGTGCGTGTCCCCAGTCCTGTCCGGCCCATCCCTGCTCCCCGCACCAAGCCAGTGGTGCGTGTCCCCAGTCCAGTCCGGCCCGTCCCTGCTCCCCGCACCAAGGTAGTGGTGCGTGTCCACAGTCCTGTCCGGCCCATCCCTGCTCCCCGCACCAAGCCAGTGGTGCGTGTCCCCAGTCCTGTCCGGCCCATCCCTGCTCCCCGCACCAAGCCGGGGGTGCGTGTCCCTAGTCCAGTCCGGCCCGTCCCTGCTACCCGCACCAGGTTGCTGGTGCGTGTCCCCAGTCCAGTCCGGCCCATCCCTGCTCCCCGCACCAGGTTGGTGGTGCGTGTCCCCGGTCCTGTCCGGCCCGTCCCTGTTCCCCGCACCAGGCCCACGGTGCGTGTCCACAGTCCGGCACGGCCTGTGTCCGGTCCACCGGTGACCAGTCCTGTTCCGGTCGGCGGCTCCGCTCTGGAGCCTGAGCATGCCGCTCCACCGTGGTCCAGTCCGGGCCAGAGGGGTAGGGCTAGGGTGGAGGCAGGGGGAGAAACACGCCCGGGGCCAGAGCCTCCACCGATGGTGAGGCGCCCACCCGGTCCCCCCCCCTAATAGACTTTAGGTTGGTGCGCCGGGAGTACGCACCGTTGGAGGGGGGGTACTGTCACGCCCTGACCAGGTGAACTCTTCTATTTTGGTCAGGGTGTGGCATTTCTATAGTTTATTTTCTATGTTTTTGGTATAGCCTTGCTTTGGGGCTTATTTCTATGTTGGGTTCTGTCGATTCCCAATCAGAGACAGCTGTCGCTAGTTGCCTCTGATTGGGGAATCACATTTAAGTTCCTTTTTCCCCCACGATGTTTGTTGGGTGTTGTCTCTTTTTGTTGGAGCAGTAACGATACGTTTATTCTCTGTTTTGACCGTGTTATTTCAGTCTGTAATAAATAACATGTGTTCGCTCCCAGCTGCGCCTTGGTCCACTTCTTCCTTCCTGCACGACGATCGTTACATACTGTATGTTACCCAGGCTATGTCTAGATACTGTATGCTATGTTTATCTACTATCCTGGCTGTCCATCACAGAGTTGTGTGTGTGTCTGTGTATTGCCCTAGGTCATATCTGTTGCTGGTAGAGCCCAGCGCTGATCCCTCTGCTTTTAATTAACCATATTAACATGAACACATTTTCTTTCTCTCTGCTTTTAATTAACCATATTAACATAAACACTTTATCTTTCTCTCTCTCTCTTTCCAGCTATCTCTCTCTCACTCCATTGCCCTCTCTATACTCTCTCTCGCCGCTCCCTTTTTGTATTTACCCCTGCATCCCTCTCCCTGTCTTCCTACAATAGTGCTGTTAGATGGCCTCAGGCTATCCCGACCAGCTGCATTAAACCTGGACTAATCAACCAAATACTTTCTCTCTCTCTCTCTCTCACACACACACACACACACACACACACACACACACACACACACACACACACACACACACACACACACACGCTAGTCAATTGTGGTTTCTTAGTTCATATGGAGACAAGGGCCCTGCTAGGTTACTATACAGAGAGATCAGGCTGTTAGGTTGTATTGTAGAGAGGATTAACAGGGTTGGAACTAGGTTACTATACAGAGAGATCAGGCTGTTAGGTTGTATTGTAGAGAGGATTAACAGGGTTGGAACTAGGTTACTATACAGAGAGATCAGGTTGTTAGGGTGTATTGTAGAGAGGATTAACAGGGTTGGAACTAGGTCTATACAGAGAGATCAGGCTCTTAGGGTGTATTGTAGAGAGGATTAACAGGGTTGGAACTAGGTCTAAACACGCTCATGGTGGGTGTTCTGAATGTGGTGGCTGGTGCATTCTTGCCTACAGGGATCTAATGAGCACTGTATCTGGTAAGTGCATGGAGTAGACAGCCAAGTAGGAAAATTAGACATCCAAGTAAGAAAAGTAGCCAGCCAAGTAGGAAAAGTAGCCAGCCAAGTAGAAAAGTAGACAACCAAGTAGAATAAGTAGCCGGCCAAGTAGGAAAAATAGACAACCAAGTAAGAAAAGAAGCCAGCCAAGTAGGAAAAGGCATCGAGTAATTGTCTCTGGCCCCTTCCCAGTTAGGGGGAGCGATGAGCTCTACAGCAGAGAGTCTCTGGCCCCTTCCCAGTTAGGGGGAGCGATGAGCTCTACAGCAGAGAGTCTCTGGCCCCTTCCCAGTTAGGGGGAGCGATGAGCTCTACAGCAGAGAGTCTCTGGCCCCCTCCCAGTTAGGGGGAGCGATGAGCTCTACAGCAGAGAGTCTCTGGCCCCCTCCCAGTTAGGGGGAGCGATGAGCTCTACAGCAGAGAGTCTCTGGCCCCCTCCCAGTTAGGGGGAGCGATGAGCTCTACAGCAGAGAGTCTCTGGCCCCCTCCCAGTTAGGGGGAGCGATGAGCTCTACAGCAGAGAGTCTCTGGCCCCCTCCCAGTTAGGGGGAGCGATGAGCTCTACAGCAGAGAGTCTCTGGCCCCCTCCCAGTTAGGGGGAGCGATGAGCTCTACAGCAGAGAGTCTCTGGCCCCTTCCCAGTTAGGGGGAGCGATGAGCTCTACAGCAGAGAGTCTCTGGCCCCCTCCCAGTTAGGGGGAGCGATGAGCTCTACAGCAGAGAGTCTCTGGCCCCCTCCCAGTTAGGGGGAGCGATGAGCTCTACAGCAGAGAGTTTCTGGCCCCCTCCCAGTTAGGGGGAGTGATAAGCTCTACAGCAGAGAGTCTCTGGCCCCCTCCCAGTTAGGGGGAGCGATGAGCTCTACAGCAGAGTCTCACAACTCAATCGCTGGTTGAAAACTGTTTTCTGCCCCTCCCAAAAGATAGAATTTGTAGATAATTGGCCCTCTTTCTGGGACTCACCCACAAACAGGACCAAGCCTGGCCTGTTGAGGAGTTACGGACTCCATCCTAGCTGGAGGGGTGCTCTCATCTTATCTACGAACATAGACAGGGGTCTAACTCCCCTAGCTCCACAATGAAATAGGGTGCAGGCCAGGCAGCAGGCTGTTAGCCAGCCTGCCAGCTTAGTGGAGTCTGCCACTAGCACAGTCAGTGTAGTCAGCTAAGCTATCCCCATTGAGACCGTGTCTGTGCCTCGACCTAGGTTGGGCAAAACTGAACATGGCGGTGTTCGCTTTAGCAATCTCACTGGAATAAAGACCTCCTCCATTCCTGCCATTATTGAAATAGATTGTGATACCTCACATCTCAAAAAATGGCTACTTAAACTTAGATCCCTCACTTCAAAGGCAGTTATAGTCAATTAACGAATTACTGGTCATAATCTTGATGTGATTGGCCTGACTGAAACATGGCTTAAGCCTGATGAATTAACTGTGTACTGTTCGATCATCCCTTTTTCCAACTTAATTGAGGAAAATAAGAAAAATCCTAAATTTCTTTTTGATACTGTCGCAAAGCTAACTAAAAAGCAGCATTCCCCAAGAGAGGATGGCTTTCACTTCAGCAGTAATAAATTCATGAACTTCTTTGAGGAAAAGATCATGATCATTAGAAAGCAAATTACAGACTCCTCTTTAAATCTGCGTGATCCTCCAAAGCTCCATTGTCCTGAGTCTGCACAACTATGCCAGGACCTAGGATCAAGGGAGACACTAAAGTGTTTTAGTACTATATCTCTAGACACAATGATGAAAATAATCATGGCCTCTAAACCTTCAAGCTGCATACTGGACCCTATTCCAAATAAACTACTGAAAGAGCTGCTTCCTGTGCTTGGCCCTCCTATGTTGAACATAATAAACGGCTCTCTATCCACCGGATGTGTACCAAACTCACTAAAAGTGGCAGTAGTAAAGCCTCTCTTGAAAAAGCCAAATCTTGACCCAGAAAATATAAAAAACTAATCGGCCTATATCGAATCTAATATTCCTCTCAATTAAAAAAAAAAGCTGTTAAGCAGCAATTCACTGCCTTCCTGAAAACAAACAATGTATTTGAAACGCTTCAGTCTGGTTTTAGACCCCATCATAGCACTGAGACTGCACTTGTGAAGGTGGTAAATTACCTTTTAATGGCGTCAGACCGAGGTTCTGCAACTGTACTCGCGCACCTAGACCTTAGTGCTGCTTTTGATACCATCGATCACCACATTCTTTTGGAGAGATTGGAAACCCAAATTGGTCTACATGGACAAGTTCTGGCCTGGTTTAGATCTTATCTGTAGGAAAGATATCCGTTTGTCTCTGTGAATGGGTTGTCCTCTGACAAATCAACTGTACATTTCCGGTGTTCCTCAAGGTTTAGTTTTGTTTTCACTATATATTTTACCTCTTGGGGATGTCATTCGAAAACATAATGTTACATTTCACTGCTATGCGGATGACACACAGCTGTACATTTCAATGAAACATGGTGAAGCACCATGTTTGCCCTCGCTAGAAGCCTGTGTTTCAGATATAAGGAAGTGGATGGCTGCAAACTTTCTACTTTTAAACTTGGACAAAACAGAGATGCTTGTTCTAGGTCCCAAGAAACAGAGATCTTCTGTTGAATCTGACAATTAATCTTGATATTTGTACAGTCATCTCAAATAAAACTGTGAAGGACCTCGGCGTTACTCTGGACAATGATCTCTCTTTTGAAGAACATATCAAGACTGTTTGAAGGACAGGTGTTTTTCATCTACGAAACATTGCAAAAATCAGAAACTTTCTGTCCAAAAATGTTGCAGAAAAATGAATCCATGCTTTTGTTACTTCTAGGTTGGACTACTGCAATGCTCTACTTTCTGGCTACCCGGATAAAACACTAAATAAACTTCAGTTAGTGCTAAATACGGCTCCTAGAATCCTGACTAGAACCCAAAAATGTGATCATATTTCTCGAGTGCTAGCCTCTCTACACTGGCTTCCTGTTAAGGCAAGGGCTGATTTCAAGGTTTTACTGCTAACCTGCAAAGCATTACAGGGCTTTCTCCTATTGAGCTCCATTTTTATGGAATGGTCTGCCTACCCATGTGAGAGACGCATACTCGGTCTCAACCTTTAAGTCTTTACTGAAGACTCATCTCTTCAGTAGGTCCTATGATTGAGTGTAGTCTGGCCCAGGAGTGTGAAGGTGAACGGAAAGGCTCTGGAGCAACGAACCGCCCTTGCTGTCTCTGCCTGGCCGGTTCCCCCTCTCTCCACTGGGATTCTCTGCCTGTAACCCTATTATAGGGGCTAAGTCACTGGCTTACTGGTGCTTTTACATGCCGTCCCTAGGGGGGGTGCATCACTTGAGTGGGTTGAGTCACTGATGTGGTCTTCCTGTCTGGGTTGGCGCCCCCCCTTGGGTTGTGCCGTGGCGGAGATCTTTGTGGGCTATACTCGGCCTTGTCTCAGGATGGTAATTTGTTGTTTGAAGATATCCCTCTAGTGGTGTGGGGGCTGTGCTTTGGTAAATTGGGTGGGGTTATATCCTGCCTGTTTGGCCCTGCCCGGGGGTATCGTTGGACGGGGCCACAGTGTCTCCCAACCCCTCCTGTCTCAGCCTCCAGTATTTATGCTGCAGTAGTTTATGTGTCGGGGCTAGGATCAGTCTGTTATATCTGGAGTATTTATCCTGTCTTATCCGGTGTCCTGTGTGAATTTAAGTATGCTCTCTCTAATTCTTTCTTTCTCTCTCTCGGAGGACCTGAGCCCTGGGACCATGCCTCAGGACTACCTGGCCTGATGACTCCTTGCTGTCCCCAATCCACCTGGCTGTGCTGCTTCTCCAGTTTCAACTGTTCTGCCTGCGGCTATGGAACACTGACCTGTTCACCGGATGTGCTACCTGTCCCAGACCTGCTGTTTTCAACTCTCTAGAGACAGTAGGAGCGGTAGAGATACTCTCAATGATCGGCTATGGAAAGCCAACTGACATTTACTCCTGAGGTGCTGACCTGTTGCACACTCGACAACTACTATGATTATTATTATTTGAGCATGTTGGTCATTTATGAACATTTGAACATCTTGGCCATGTTCTGTTATAATCTCCACCCGGCACAGCCAGAAGAGGACTTGCCACCCCTCAACGCCTGGTTCCTCTCTAGGTTTCTTCCTAGTTTTTGGCCTTTCTAGGGAGTTTTTCCTAGCCACAGTGCTTCTACACCTGCATTGCTTGCTGTTTGGGGTTTTAGGCTGGGTTTCTGTACAGCACTTTGAGATATCAGCTGATGTAAGAAGGGTTATATAAATACATTTGATTTGATTTAAACATATAGAGTTTGGGAACATCAAAAGGTGGGGGGAAAGGAACCATATTTTGGTAATCCAACCAGTTCAGAATATGCGTTGGTACTTAAAGAATATGATGTCAGTTCGGTTGTCATCTGAGACATTCTTATTAATGACAGGACGACATAAACTGTATCGTGGAAAGTCTACACATTATAGTTATCAGATTCACATGGATTTGTTGTGCTATTTAAATGTTTAAATATGAAACTATTTGTGAAAAGATGAAATGTAATTTTAGCTTCCAAATGAGAGAATTGGGTTTTCATAAGGTTAGAGCCTGCTCAATCAATGGCCCGCCCCTGTGAAGAGACATTGGTAATAAACTATGAAGCACACCCTTCTCTCCCTCCACTATATAAGCCCTTGATGAAAATGTAACCTTCTGTTCCGAGTACGCGAGGCCTGCAGCCTCTGCGTTAAAAGGGCAAATAACTTGCTTTTCCGGGTACATTAGGGAGACGGTCCGATGTCAGAAGGATTCAGATAATAAGCTGTTCCGGGTACATTAGGGCGACGGTCCGATGTCAGAAGGATTCAGATAATAAGCTGTTCCGGGTACATTAGGGCGACGGTCCGATGTCAGAAGGATTCAGATAATAAGCTGTTCCGGGTACATTAGGGCGACGGTCCGATGTCAGAAGGATTCAGATAATAAGCTGTTCCGGGTACATTAGGGAGACGGTCCGATGTCAGAAGGATTCAGATAATAAGCTGTTCCGGGTACATTAAGGCGACGGTCCGATGTCAGAAGGATTCAGATAATAAGCTGTTCCGGGTACATTAGGGAGACGGTCCGATGTCAGAAGGATTCAGATAATAAGCTGTTCTGGGTACATTAGGGCGACGGTCCGATGTCAGAAGGATTCAGATAATAAGCTGTTCTGAGGACGTGAGGACGACGGTTCCACGTTAAAAGGACTAACATGTCAACTACAGAACTAAGTCAACCTCAGCGTGAGCTTTGGTTGCGAATGGTATGAACTTTGAACTTTTATTCACTACAGAAGTGATACCTCCTCGCCGTTGAGTTAACAGCGGACGCTGTAAATGTGGTCTAGGAAAGGACGGACAAAAGATATCTTCTAACAAACAACACGACACTGCCAAGTATCCAGTTTACCCACAGAGACACTCTTAAAGGGACAATGAAGATCTCTGTTGGGCAACACGGCCAGCATCTACGACCAAACTACCGAAGCGCAGCTCAGAGTAAATATTTATTACATTTTCCTTTTCCAAATGGGCGGTTATTTAGAATGCATAAGATTCTGTATTTATGATAGCATAGCTTCTCCCTTTGTTCCTCGGTCTTCCCGCTCTTTCATTCAAGCCCAACCCCCTTTCCTTTGTGTAACCAGCCGTCATGTCGGCTCCGTCCACCAGGGACTTTTTCTTTATGACATAATTAGTAATCAATGTATGATCCATTCTGTGTGATTAGTTAGGTATTTAGTAAATAAATAATTAAACCAAAGTTTGTATTGCTGATTCAACTTGTTAGCCAGGGTTCGTGAAGATAACCAAAAATGTACAATTTTCAGATGAGACTGAAATAAGGCGATTAATATTGACTGCTATTGATGTAAAATATGACTAGGTCTTTAAGAGTTTATTCGGAAGATAACAGCTCTATAAACACTCTTTCGTGGTGCCCCGACTTTCTAGTTAATTACATTTACATGATTAGCTCAATCAGGTAATATTAATTACAGAGAAAGGATTTTATAGAATAGCATGTCATATCACTTAATCCGGCATAGCCAAAGACACGACAACAGAATGAGATTCTCTCCACTACCTTTTGTTCATACTGTGAGGATTCAACATCTTCAACAAAATGAGACTCTCTCCACACTACCTATTGTTCCTGCAGTGAGGATTTCACATATTCAACAGAATGAGACTCTCTCCACACTACCTATTGTTCCTGCAGTGAGGATTTCACATATTCAACAGAATGAGACTCTCCACACTGCCTATTGTTCCATCGTCATTGAAAGTTTTCAGAATTTATCTGCAGATAATCTCCAAAAAGCAGTAGTAGCCTACCAATATGAAATTAGGGAGCCAAATAAATGGCTATCTCACTGACTCAATTCAGGTCATTCACCTAAAACATCCATTCAAAAAGAGCCGGTCGTTGGTGAACAACCCATCACTGTGCTATACTGATAAGTCACTTTAGCGGTCACTGGCAAGTCTTAACATGGGCTTTGAATCCTAGGAAAATACAGACAAGATCTTTGGTTTACTGTCCCGATGAGATACCATGGACACTACATTATATTATTGATTTACAGCAAAGGGATATAGGAGATTTAATTTATTCAGCCATTTCGACACCTTTTATAAACTATTCAACACTTGCTGTTCGATCGTCAGTCAAAGCACAGTACTACTCCGTGCCTGGTTATATAGCCAGGCCTATGAAAAACTCCATATCAAATAAATGAATGTGCCACAAAACAATAATGAATTGGATTTCAATTTAATTTATTGTTACCACTTACATTACGTTGGATGTGTAAATTCACTCACAGGAGACGATGAAAAAGCATAATGTTCTCCCTCCATGAAAAAACATTTGACTGCAGCCAACCACAGCACACACAAATAACACAGATTCTGAGGGACAGGACAGACAGATGATTCATATTGTTCATTCTAGAAGGCTATACAGACTTTCTGACTATCCAATTAAAACTTTTAAATGAAAAGAAACCAAGTTAAAGTATTTTATTTAACATTTATTTTAACAGGGAAGATCTATTGAGACCTAGGTATTTTTTACAAATCAGCCCTGAATGTTGGGGCGGCAGCGTAGCCTAGTGGTTAGAGCATTGGACTAATAACTGTTCGAATCCCTGAGCTGACAAGGTAGAAATATGTTGTTCTGCCCCTGAATAAGGCAGTTAACCCACTGTTCCTAGGCTGTCATTGAAAATAAGAATTTGTTCTTTACTGACTTGCCTAGCTAAATAAAAACACAGTGTTTTCTGAAAGTATTTAGACCCCTTGACTTTTTCCACATTGTGTTATGTTACAGCCTTCTTATAAAATGTATTAAATAAAAAGAAATCCTCAGCAATCTACACACAATACCCCATAATGACAAAACAAAAACAGGTTTGTAGAAATTTTAGCAAATGTATTAAAAATATAAAACAGAAATACCTACACTACACTACTGTTCACAAGTTTGGGGTCACTTAGAAATGTCCTTGTTTTTGAATGAAAAGCACATTTTTTGTCTATTAAAATAACATAAAATTGATCAGAAATACAGTGTAGACATTGTTAATGTTGTAAATGACAATTATAGCTGGAAACTGCAGATTTTTTATGGAATATCTACATAGGCGTACAGAGGCCCGTTATCAGCAACCATCACTCCTGTGTTCCAATGGTACGTTGTGTTAGCTAATCCAAGTTTATCATTTTAAAAGGCTAATTGATCATTAGAAAACCCTTTTGCAATTATGGTAGCACTTGCACTATGTATGTGTGTGTGTGTGTGTGTATGTGTGTGTGTGTGTGTGTGTGTGTGTGTATATATATGTATGTATATGTGTGTATATATATATATATATATATATATATATATATATATATATATATATATATATATATATTCAAATGTATGTGTACAGTGCCTTGCAAAAGTATTCATCCCCATAGGCATTTTTCCTATTTTGTTGCATTAAAGTGCATTAAATGGATTCTTATTTGGATTTCATGTAATGGACATACACAAAGTAGTCCCAATTAGTGAAGAGAAATGAAAAAAAGTACTTGTTTCAATAAATGTAAAAATAGAAATACAGAGAAGTGGTGCATGTATATGTGTTCACCCCCTTTGCTATGAAGCCCCTAAATAAGATCTGGTGCAACCAATTACCTTCAGAAGTCACATAATTAGTTAAATAAAGTCCACCTGAATGCATTAAATCCATAATATTTTTTTTAAAGAATACATCCAGGCAAGGAGGGCATTAACCAGAGAGGCAACAAGGAGACCAAAGATAACCCTGAAGGAGCTGCAAAGCTCCACAGTGAAGATAGGAGTATCTGTCCATAGGACCCCTTTAAGCCATACACTCCAGAGAGCTGGGCTTTAGGAAGAGTGGCCAGTTAAAAGCCATTGTTAAAACATTTGGTGTTCGCCAAAAGGCATGTAGGAGACTCCCCAAACATATGGAAGAAGGTACTTTGGTCAGATGAAACTAAAATGAGCATTTTGGCCATCAAGGAAACGCTATGTCTGGCGCAAACCTAACACATCTCACCACCCCGAGAACACCATCCCCACAGTGAAGCATGGTGGTGGCAGCATCATGCGGTGGGGATGTTTTTCATCGGCAGGGACTGGGAAACTGGTCAGAATTGAAGAAATGATGGCTGGCGCTAAATATAGGGAAATTCTTGAGGGAAACCTGTTTCAGTCTTCCAGAGATTTGAGACTGGGACGGAGGTTCACCTTCCAGCAAGACAATGACACTAAGCCTACTACTAAAGCAACACTTGAGTGGTTTAAGGGGAAACATTTAAATGTCTTGGAATGGCTTAGTCAAAGCCCAGACCTCAATCCAATTGAGAATCTGTGGTACGACTTAAAGATTGCTGTACACCAGCGGAACCCATCCAACTTGAAGGAGCAGGCACAGTTTTGCCTTGAAGAATGGGCAAAAATCCCAGTGGCTAGATATGCCAAGCTTATAGAGACATACCCCAAGAGACTTGCAGCTGTAATTGCTGCAAAAGGCGCCTCTACAAAGTATTGACTTTGGGGGGTGAATAGTTATTTCACTATAAACAATATTTTGCATCTTCAAAGTGGTAGCCAGGTTGTGTAAACCAAATGATACAAACCCCCAAAAAAATCTATTTTAATTCCAGGTTGTAAGGTAACAAAATAGGAAAATGCCAAGGCAACTGTATATATTAAAATACAAAAATATACATTGAACTACAAAAACACGGTCATGGGTAGCACAAATAAAGCATCACTAATCACCTAGAAAAACTGTTACATTCCTCTATAAATAAGTCCCCAATTTTTATTTATTTGCTAGGCAAGTCAGTTATGAACAAACTCTTATTTACAATGACGGCCTACCCCGGACAACACTGGGCCAATTCTGCGCCCCCTTGTGGGACTCCCAGTCATGGCCAGTTGTGATACAGCTTGGAATCGAACCAAGGTAGTGATTCTACTACTACTATACTGTGTAGTGATGCATCTAGCACTGAGATGCAGTGCCTTAGATCACTTCACCACTACTTTAAATTTCAACTCTTACTTCAAAATCAATACTTTAAATTGCCCAAAAGGCACCAGAACACCAAGATGAAATGTATTTAGAATTTTGTTCCAGCAATACGGTACATTAAAACTAAAAGCAGATTTACCAAACTCGTTGGGGACCCTAGGAACCTCAAAAGTGAACCAATCCTGCTTAGGCAACCATGATTCAACAGCAAAGTTAGATAAGATGGAAGTTTATTAAGTAGGGCCTTGTAAATGAAAAGGGAGAAATTTAGAGATTTACGGGCCTTTAGCAAAGTCCAGTACGAAGTGGAAAAAGTCGTCGGCTTACAATGTGTCTTATTGGCTATTTAGCCAACAGCCGGCGATTATGGAAAACACTGGAGGAGAATACTGCCTAACACACACACACACACACACACACACACACACACACACACACACACACACACACACACACACACACACACACACACTAGGGCTGGGCGATATGGCCTAAAAGTCATATCCATTTTTTTAAATTTATGAGTGATTCACAATATATCTTTGTTTTACAATTAAAGGTCAATAATGTGAACTGGATTTCAAACAGTCATGAATAATGTAATGAATTCAGGCCTTTTCAAATCACGCTGAGGCTAAATATAAGCCTTCTACATCCATAACACCCACTAATAATCAAATTGTTTAATCAAAATAGTTTATCCTGCTTTTTTGCAATAATCAGAAAATAAATGCCTTTTTATTACAAATTTAACCAGAACTATGCACTATGCACAAAGGTTTTGTTGTGTAATTTGATCTATATTTGGTTTTGCTGTGGAATTTGTTAGATATTAGGTTTTGTTGTGTAATTTGTTAGATATTAGGTTTTGTTGTGTAATTTGTTAGATATTAGGTTTTGTTGTTAGATATTACCTGTTAGATACTGCTGCACTGTCAGATCTAGAAACACAAGCATTTTGTATGTGACCAATACAATTTGATTTGATTTACATCCTCTAATAATGACCGTCTTCTGGTAGCAGGAATTATAGAAAACTAACACAGGTCTCATAAACAATCTCTCAAGCACAAGCCCACGTGCTAGTAAGTAGCCAACTAATCTTTTAGCCACCTTGGATATATTTGCTTGCTAACAAAGTAGAACAGTTGAAATGTTTTTAATACACTCTCCAATCCGTCTCAAAATAGCCTTTTCACTTTGTTTATATGTTGAAATTAAGTGGAGTGCCTGGATAATTCCTGATATAAATGTGTATTTTTATGCTCATTGCATATTCATAAAACACAGACTAGACAGCTAGCACATAACAGTCTGTGGCTAAAATGGTGCTAGCGGTACCTGTTACCGAAACACACGTGCGACAAACTGAGCATTCATTTTCCACAATTTTCATTGATACTCCCATTTTAATAGGATCTGCTATGTTCTACATTTTGGGAGTTGAGACATAAAAAAGGTATCATTAGAAAGGGTAACTTCTCTTCTGTTACAGTAAAGTAATGTCTCCATGTGTTGTGGTGTCTATATGACCCATTCTGTTGGACCAAACCTCAAATGCAAATAGCGAGTTGAAACTGTTCGTCAGAGGGGAAGAGTTGAAACTGTTCGTCAGGGGGGAAGTGTTGAAACTGTTCGTCAGGGGGGGAAGAGTTGAAACTGTTCGTCAGAGGGGGAAGAGTTGAAACTGTTCGTCAGGAGGGAAGAGTTGAAACTGTTCGTCGGGGGGAAGAGTTGAAACTGTTCGTCGGGGGGGAAGAGTTGAAACTGTTCGTCGGGGGGGAAATGTTGAAACTGTTCGTCGGGGGGAAGAGTTGAAACTGTTCGTCAGGGGGGAAGAGTTGAAACTGTTCGTCGGGGGGGAAGAGTTGAAACTGTTCGTCAGGGGGGAAGTGTTGAAACTGTTCGTCAGAGGGGAAGGAATTATCTTTCATCTTTGTTGTTGTGAGTGGCAGAGGGAGGGGCTTGGTGTCTGTGGAGTGGGAGGGGCTTGGTGTCTGTGGAGTGGGAGGGGCTTGGTGTCAGTGGACAACACAAGCTGTGGGCCTATCACATGGACAACGAATGATAATTGATATCGCTCTAGCAGCCATGGGTGATGCTCGCCTCTGGCCTCCAACCCCTCACACACACACACACACACACACACACACACACACACACACACACCCTCCAGTCGACATCAGAGAAATGCGGCCTGAGAAGCGGAGGGCATCGGCCATTTAGCGTCACAATCATTCTGACAACATATTTAGTACTGCTCTCATTCTGACAAGGAGAGACACGGTGTCTGTCTGCCTGACTGTCTTTCTGCAGTAGATGGGTTGTGGGACAGGGGGTTAGGGGGGTAGGGGGGTTAGGGGGGCGAGGGGGTTAGGGGGGTGAGGGGGGTTAGGGGGCTAGGGGTTAGGGGGTGAGGGGGGTCAGGGTTTAGGGTGTTTAGGGGTTAGTATTTAGGGGGGTTAGGGAGGTTAGGGTTAGGGGGGTTAGGGGGGTTAGGGTTTAGGGGTTAGGGGGGTTAGGGGGTTAGGGGTTAGGGGGGTTAGAGGGGTTAGGGGGGTTAGGGTTTAGGGTGGTTAGGGAGGTTAGGAGGGTTAGGGTTTAGGGGTTAGGGTTTAGGGGGGTTATGGGGGTTAGGGTGGTTAGGGGGGTTATAGTTATGGTGGTTAGGGGGGTTAGGGTGGTTAGGGCGGTTATGGTGGTTAGGGGGGTTATGGTGGTTAGGGTGGTTATGGTGGTTAGGGGGGTTATGGTGGTTAGGGGGGTTAGGGAGGTTATGGTGGTTATGGTGGTTAGGGGGGTTATGGTGGTTATGGTGGTTAGGGGGGTTAGAGGGGTTAGGGTGGTTATGGTGGTTAGGGGGGTTAGAGGGGTTAGGGTGGTTATGGTGGTTATGGTGGTTAGAGGGGTTATGGTGGTTAGGGGGGTTAGGGTGGTTATGGTGGTTAGGGG
>NW_021822189.1:724184-791684 GCF_901001165.1 Salmo trutta | reverse complement strand
TATCGCTTTTTTACGAGAAAAATAGCATAAAAATTGATTTTAAATGCTTCATGCTACATGCTACATGCTTCGAAATACGGTATTGGAATATTTTGAATTTTTTTTGTCACGAAACGCGTCGGGCGCGTCACCCTTGTTTACCCTTCGGATAGTGTCTTGAACGCTCAAACAAAATGCCACTATTTGGATATAACTATGGATTATTTTGAACCAAACCAACATTTGTTATTGAAGTAGAAGTCCTGGGAGTGCATTCTGACGAAGAACAGCAAAGGTAATCAAACTTTTCTAATAGTAAATCGGAGTTTGGTGAGTACCACACTTGGTGGGTGTCAAAATAGCTAGCCGTGATGGCCGGGCTATCTACTTAGAATATTGCAAAATGTGCTTTCACCGAAAAGCTATTTTAAAATCGGACATAGCGAGTGCATAAAGGAGTTCTGTATCTATAATTCTTAAAATAATTGTTATGTTTTTTGTGAACGTTTATCGTGAGTAATTTAGTAAATTCACTGGAAGTGTTCGGTGGGAATGCTAGTCACATGCTAGTCACATGCTAATGTAAAAAGCTGGTTTTTGATATAAATATGAACTTGATTGAACAAAACATGCATGTATTGTATAACATAATGTCCTAGGATTGTCATCTGATGAAGATCATCAAAGGTTAGTGCTGCATTTAGCTGTGGTTTGGGTTTATGTGACATTATATGCTAGCTTGAAAAATGGGTGTCTGATTATTTATGGCTGGGTACTCTGCTGACATAATCTAATGTTTTGCTTTCGTTGTAAAGCCTTTTTGAAATCGGACAGTGTGGTTAGATTAACGAGAGTCTTGTCTTTAAAATGGTGTAAAATAGTCATATGTTTGAGAAATTGAAGCAAGCGTCCCACCTAGCCCATAGAGGTTAATGAGCAGGCTAGGATTGACGTAGTCAGTATAACTATTTGTTTAGCACTTTTGAAATGTACAGCGGCAGAATTCAGAACATGGGCCGTTCTTACAGTGTTCTCCCTGTACACCAAATCAGAACCGTAGGATAAATAAAGGTGGTACATAAGCAGACAATGAAAGCTCTTACAATAATCAATGATTACATTTCTCTAAAACAGGTTATAGGCTTGTGCACCACCAAGTCAGAACAGTAGGTGAAATTAAGAGTGGTAAATAGACCAAATTATTAGGGTGAGACACATGGGCTACTAACAGCTTACTACACAACATACACTTAGTATTACTTTCTTAGCTACAGTATACACATCTCCCTGGCATATTACATCATTTATGCAGAAGCATACAATACATTTTGGACTCACTTGAACAGGAAGGTTGCACGGCGGTCGTTCACAGGCAAATTTAGTCATCAAAGTCTGGCATTCTCTGGATTTACGGTGCTTTCAAAACAACTGGGAACTCTGTTGAATCAAATCAAATCAAATGTATTTATATAGCCCTTCTTACATCAGCTGATATCTCAAAGTGCTGTACAGAAACCCAGGCTAAAACCCCAAACAGCAAGCAATGCAGGTGTAGAAGCACGGTGGCTAGGAAAAACTCCCTGGAAAGGCCAAAACCTAGGAAGAAACCTAGAGAGGAACCAGGCTATGAGGGGTGGCCAGTCCTCTTCTGGCTGTGCCGGGTGGAGATTATAACAGCACATGGCCTAGATGTTCAAATGTTCATAAATGACCAATATTGTAAAATAATTATAATCATAGTAGTTGTCGAGGGTGCAACAAGTCAGTAACACAAGAGTAAGTGTCAGTTGGCTTTTTCATAGCCGATCTTTGAGAGTATCTCTACCGCTCCTGCTGTCTCTAGAGAGTTGAAAACAGCAGGTCTGGGACAGGTAGCACGTCCGGTGAATAGGTCAGGGTTCCAGCAGGTCTGGGACAACAGGTCTGGGACAGGTAGCACGTCCGGTGAACAGGTCAGGGTTCCATAGCTGCAGGCAGAACAGTTGGAACTGGAGCAGCAGCACGGCCAGGTGAACTGGGGACAGCAAGGAGTCATCAAGCCAGGTAGTCCTGAGGCATGGTCCTAGGGCTCAGGTCCTCCGAGAGAGAGAAAGAAAGAAAGAGAAAGAGAGAATTAGAGAGAGCATATTTAAATTCACACAGGACACCGGAAAAGACAGGAGAAATACTCCAGATGTGACAGACTGACCCTAGCCCCCCGACACATAAACTACTGCAGCATAAATACTGGAGGCTGAGACAGGAGGGGTCAGGAGACACTGTGGCCCCATCCGATGAAAACCCGGACAGGGCCAAACAGGTAGGATATAACCCACTTTGCCAAAAGCACAGCCTCCACACCACTGGAGGGATATCTCCAACCACCAACATACCATCCCGGGACAAGGCCGAATATAGCCCACAAAGATCTCCGCCACGGCACAGCCCAAGGGGGGGCACCAACCCAGACAGGAAGACCACGTCATTGACTCAACCCACTCAAGTGACGCACCCCTCCCAGGGACGGCATGGAAGAACACCAGTAAGCCAATCAAGGTTGAATCATGATGACGTTATTAATCTTTAGGTTGTAGCTGTAGAAATTTACAATTCTGAGTTGGATGACCGTTCAAAACGTATTTTCCCAGTCGAAGCTCGTTTATTCCCAACTTCCCAGTTATCTTGGACTCACTGAAGTCAAGTTCTCGCTGTTCCAAGTTAACAGTTGTTTTGAGCATGGCACAAATCCTTCTTCATTGACAGCATGGCCAACGTTGAATGTTTATGATTTTAAACTTGTAAAAGTCCCAGATTTGGGACCACACAGCCACTCCACTGAATAGCAGGTTAGTGATTGTATTGCAATGCTTGAGGTTAGCCACTGTCACTGATTCCTTCCAAACCACTCATTGTGGAATTTGCAATTTCCAACTTGTTGTGTAATGGTTATGTCCGTGAGCACCGATAGATCTATAATTTCTCTTCATTATTTCTCTTCATATGACAAGGATTAAAAAGGATATGACAGTAGATTGTCAACTTGATTCATGATGATGACTGCTAGCTAAGATTTTGAAAGTATGATGTTCACATGATCAGTCCAATCAAAGCTACTGTATATATAACGTGATTTGACGTAATTTTATCTGTGGCCAGTGACAATGCACCCAAGGGGCTAGAATTTTCTAACTCTAACTTTTCTAACTCCACACTGACGTAGTGTCCTCATGAGTGACAGAACACTGAACCAATCACGGCACATCACTCCGTATTTTCTGCTGGCTTGCCCCACCACCACAGAAAGCACTGAGCTAGGTTGAAATACCTGCATTTTGGAGATGCCTTATTCTAGAAAACAAAAAAGAGACCATGTTTGTATGCAGCTTTATTAACTCAATGACATATGTATATATTTTGCATTGTTTGCAAACTGATATGTGACACATATTAATGCCAAAATAACATGCAAAATAGGCAAGCCCCAAACAAACATCAAATTTGTCAGGCTTTCAGATCGGACCAATACGCAACGTGATCGTAGTTCCACATCTTTTATTCAATCGTGAAACTAATGCAATATACAATAAACTTGAAATACAAAACAAGAAAGCCGTGATGCAGAGCAGGCATACACTACTCACAAAATTAACAACCCACGGCATACAATTGGAAAAACCCCTACATAAATATGATCTCCAATCAGAGGCAACAAGAAGCAGCTGCCTCCAATTGGAGATCAACCCAAACAAAACCCGACATAGAAAGAGAAAACCTAGAACCCAAAACATAGAAATAACAACCCAGTGTCACAAACGTCGATGAAAGGGGACCAAAGTGCAGCGGGTATAGTGCTCATCTTTTATTTTCGTAATAACATGAACACTTAAACAAAAATAACAAACCGACAATCAACAGTTCTGTAAGGTTCTCAGACTATACAGGAAACAACCATCCACGACCCACAAGAAAAAACAGGCTGCCTAAGTATGGCTTCCAATCAGAGACAACTAATGACACCTGGCTCTGATTGGAAACCATATTCGGCCACACAAAGAAAAACGAACATAGAAAATGAAAACATTTCCCCTGGAAACAAACAAACCCCAAAACACACAAAAACAACACCCCCTGCCACGCCCTGACCAACTACAATGACAAATGACCCCTTTTACTGGTCAGGACGTGACAGTACCCCCCCCCCCCGAAGGTGCAGACCCTGACTGCACCTCAAAATAAAAAACCCCACAACAACAACACCAAACCTAACGGGAGGGAAGGGAGGGTGGCCACCGTCAACGACGGTTCCTGTGCTACACCCCCCCTTCTCCAATCCTTCCACTACAGAGGTGGCTCTGGCTCCAGGCGTAGCTCCCGTTCTGCCCTGCCGACCCCCGCTGGAGGCTCTGGGCTGTAGACCACTGCTGAATGCTCTTGGCTGCAGACCACCGCTGAAGGCTCTGGGCTGCAGACCACCGCTGAAGGCTCTGGGCTGCAGACCACCGCTGATGGCTCTTGGCTGCAGACCACCGCTGAAGGCTCTTGGCTGCAGACCACCGCTGAAGGCTCTGGGTTGCAGACTACCGCTGAAGGCTCTTGACTGGGAGGCGTCGCTGGAGGCTCCGGACTGGGAGGCGTCGCTGGAGGCTCCGGACTGAGAGGCGTCGCTGGAGGCCCCAGACTGGGAGGCGTCGCTGGAGGCTCCGGACTGAGGAGCGTCGCTGGAGGCTCCGGGCTGAGGAGCGTCGCTGGAGGCTCCGGGCTGAGGAGCATTGCTGGAAGCTCCTGACTGGGGAGCGTCGCTGGAGGCTCCTGACTGGGGAGCGTCGCTGGACGGAGAGTGCGCGGAGCAGGAGGCGCACTGGAGGTCTGGCACTCAGGGCTGGCACAACCCATCCTGGCCCGATGCTGACTATAGCCCGGCAAGGGCGGAGTGCTGGCACAGGACGAACTGGGCTGTGCTGGGGAATGCGGGGCGCCGTACATAGAGCAGGCGTAGGATATCCTGGGCCCAGGATTCTCACTGGAGGCCAGATACGTTGAGCCGGCGCACTTTGTCCTGGCTGCCGGCTAACTGTCGCACGACAACGTTGAGGAGCCTGTATTGACCGCACCGGGCTCTGAGTGCGTATGGGCGACGTCGTGCGCATTCCTCCAGTCCCTTTCTCCAGAATCCAGCGTCGTCATCCGCTCTTGACTCCTCGACCGGCTCTGGTTTCCTCCATGGCTCCCTCTTAAATGCCCAAGAAGTTAGGTCAGGGTTCCCCCCGACCTAGCAAAACTCCCCTTATGCCCCCCCCAAATATTTTTGGGGCTGCCTCTTCACCTCCTGAATAGGAGGATACAACGCCTCGTAATTCCGTCGTTCCTTCTTCGCTTCCTCCAGCTCCTCCATTGGGTGCTGGTACTCCCCAGCCTGGCTCCATGGACACTTTCCACCGCGGATCTCCTCCCACGTCCACGACTCGAGATACCTCCTCTCCTGCTCCTTACCCCGCTGCTTGGCCTTCTTTTGGTGGGTGGTTCTGTCACAAACGTCGATAAAAGGGGACCAAAGCGCAGCGGGTATAGTGCTCATCTTCTTTTATTATCGTAATAATGTGAACACTTAAACAAAAATAACAAACCGACAATCAACAGTTCTGTAAGGTTCTCAGACTATACAGGAAACAACCACCCACAACCCGCAGGAAAAAACAGGCTGCCTAAGTATGGCTTCCAATCAGAGACAACTAACGACATCTGCCTCTGATTGGAAACCATACTCGGGCACACAAAGAAAAACACACATAGAAAATGAAAACTAGAACATATCCCCTGGAAACAAACACCCCCTGCCACACCCTGACCAACTACAATGACAAATGACCCCTTTTACTGGTCAGGACGTGACACCCAGACTGTCAACCAAACACCCCCTGTCACGCCCTGACCATCTACTATAGAATATGACCTCTTACACTGGTCAGGACGTGACAAAATTATTATTATTATTATTATTATTTGCTAAAAATGTTGGGCTAAAAACGGCTGGGTCTCTGCCCCACCTGCCCTGAATGACTGGTCGCCAGTGCTCGTGTGTGTGTATGACTGATCGCCAGTGCTCGTGTGTGTGTGTGTGTATGACTGATCGCCAGTGCTCGTGTGTGTGTGTGTATGACTGATCGCCAGTGCTCGTGTGTGTGTGTGTATGACTGATCGCCAGTGCTCGTGTGTGTGTGTGTGTTACTGATGGTCCTGTGGGACTTGTCTCCGTGCTGATCAATGCCATTGACTACATTGTACCGTATCTATTCTGTATGATAATATATGACTCTTTACTGAATTTTATGAGGCTGTCCACATACACCACACCTACACCTCAGCATAGTACTCTGTACACCTGAGAGGTTTTTCTCTACTGGCAGGAAAGAGAACAACTCATTCATTATTCATATCATTATCATTTATTTATTTATTTCTCTAAAGAATCAATGTTATTTCATCGTGGTTACAATATGCACAGCATGTGCCGCACACGCACACACACCATTATCATATTGGTTGCTTAAGGCTGCCCACTGTCAGACAGAAAGATGTCAGTAGTGTGTATGTGTGAGGACAGACATGTGTCTCCTCTAGGGAGGTAATTAGCTTGTGAATATTCATATATGCAAACACAACATGAATAATATCCCTCCAAAGGTTAGCTCATTAATTACAATCAACAATTAAAGGAAATACTTTTATATTGAATTATTTTGCTGTTTACATGGCGCTGATGTTCATGCATAACTTACTGTGGGGTCAAAACCCATCAGTCTGTGTCTCTATTGTACATAGTCAACAGGCCCTGTCTATACAAAGACTCATATCAATTCTGTGACTACAGACACATGGAGAATTCATTGCCAAACACACACACAAACCCTGGCACTAGCTGTAGTTGGTTGGTAGCTGAAGGGGATGTGGTCTTCGATCCTCTTCAGTCTGGTTAAATTCACTCAGATCCATTTCCAAACTACTACTGCTCTAACACACACACACACACACACACACACACACACACACACACACACACACACACACACACACACACACACACACACACACACACACACACACACACACACAAATACCCCTCACTCTCCTGTCTAGTGTGTCATGTGATAGGGCCATGTCCCAACATGGCTCTTAAACTCAGAAAGAAAATAAACATCCTCTCACTGTCAACTGCGTTTCTTTTCAGCAAACTTAACATGTGTAAATATTTGTATAAACACAACAAGATTCAACAACTGAGACATAAACTTCACAAGTTCCACAGACATGTGACTGACAGAAATTGAATAATTTGTCCCTGAACAAAGGGGGGGGGGGTCAAAATCAAAAGTAACAGTCAGTATCTGGTGTGGCCACCAGCTGCATTAAGTACTGCAGTGCATCTCCTCCTCATGGACTGCACCAGATTTGCCAGTTCTTGCTGTGAGATGTTACCCCACTCTTCCACCAAGGCACTTGCAAGTTCCCGGACATTTCTGGGGGGAAAGGCCCTAGCCCTCACCCTCCGATCCAACAGGTCCCAGACGTGCTCAATGGGATTGAGATCCGGGCTCTTCGCTGGCCATGGCAGAACACTGACATTCCTGTCTTGCGGGAAATCACGCACAGAACAAGCAGTATGGCTGGTGGCATTGTCATGCTGGAGGGCCATGTCAGGATGAGCCTGCAGGAAGGGTACCACATGAGGGAGGAGGATGTCTTCCCTGTAACGCACAGTGTTGAGATTGCCTGCGATGACAACAAGCTCAGTCCGATGATGCTGTGACACACCACCCCAGACCGTGACGGACCCTCCACCTCCAAATCGATCCCGCTCCAGAGTACAGACCTCGGTGTAACGCTCATTCCTTCAACAATAAACGTGATTCCGACCATCAACCCTGGTGAGACAAAACCATGACTCGTCAGTGAAGAGCACTTTTTGCCAGTCCTGTCTGGTCCAGCGACGGTGGGTTTGTGCCGGTGATGTCTGGTGAGGACCTGCCTTACACCAGACCTGCACGCCCTCAGTCCAGCCTCTCTCAGACTATTGCGGACAGTGTGAGCACTGATGGAGGGATTGTGCATTCCTGGTGTAACTCGGGCAGTTGTTGTTGCCATCCTGTACCTGTCCCGCAGATGTGATGTTCGGATGTACCGATCCTATGCAGGTGTTGTTACACGTGGTCTGCCACTACGAGGACGATCAGCTGTCCATCCTGTCTCCCTGTAGTGCTGTCTTAGGCATCTCACAGTACGGACATTGCAATTTATTGCCCTGTCCACATCTGCAGTCCTCATGCCTCCTTGCAGCATGCCTGAGGCACGTTCACGCGGATGAGCAGGGACCCTGGGCATCTTTCTTTTGGTGTTTTTCAGAGTCAGTAGAAAGGCCTCTTTAGTGTCTTAAGTTTTCATAACTATGACCTTAATTGCCTACCTTCTGTAAGCTGTTAGTGTCTTAATGACCATTCCACAGGTGCCTGTTCATTCATTTTTCATGGTTAATTGAACCCTTTACAATGAAGATTTGTGAAGTTATTTTGATTTTTACGAATTATCTTTGAAAGACAGGGTCCTGAAAAGGGGACATTTCTTTTTTTGCCGAGTTTAGTATCGTTTCCTTCAGGACTACTGACCAGACGGACTACTGTCTAGACTTGACAGTTCAGTATTCTGATCTTAAAGTTCTGATCATGGAATTCCCAACACGTCACGCATCTCTACCTACATTTTACATTTGTCTACCATGTCCACATAACGTCTGGATTCCATTTTCTCACGCTATATTAAAAATCTAGTTCTTCAAAATGTTATAACACAACAACAACTTGATAGCAGTAGCTAACAATTGTAGCTAATTAGCCAGCTATCCACTAACTAACCAGAAAGATAGCAAATCTAAATGGATTGCAAATGGCATAACTCTAAAGAAAAAAACATATGTGACCGACCGGCTCGATTCGGTCGTATGTAGCAACATTTTTAATTGTGTTTTTTTACATTGGATAAAAGTAAAGACTCCAAATTGGTATATCATACACTACAGTTGAGAAACAATGGGAAACTAATTCTGTTTTGAAAGTTGATAAACTTGTAACCTCACTTTTGAGAAAATAGCCCTTGAATCTTTTGGTACTACTACTGGAGAGGCCCTCTTTGTCAACACCATTCATCAATGTTCACACCATTTTAAGCCTTAGCCCCACCCATCTCTTTAAGGATTCACATGTGAGGCTATGTACTAAACAACCAAATATTTCAAGACTAAAGGCTGGTTTATATTACGGTGTGAAGATCAATTTAATCTGGAGAGCCAGAGTGTGTTCTGGGTGTTGGTAAACTCAAGGTGTTGTCAGATTGTCTGTTAATAAATTCAGAGCGTTTCACTCTTGGAGTGTTCAGAGTGCACGCTGGATGCTCTGGCCGAGGAGTAGGGTTGATCTGAGCGTTTTGACCTCACAACAGTAGTCAAGCACCCACTCTAACTGGCTAACTTTAGCTAGCTACTTCGAGACACAAATGAGAGAACAGTTCACTAACCATTACTCTCCCTAGCAGAGCTGGTTAGGCTGTTTTTATGTTATCCAGAATGTTTTTGCCAATGTTTACTGACACCGGCCATATTCAACAGGTGTTGAGCATTCTTAAATGAGTTAGTTATTCTGCGCTCTGGCACACTCAGACGAGACTGCTCTGATATCGGAGTAGATAGACGTAGCTTATAAACACGCTCTATCAACAGTTGTCGCAATGACATCATGAATATTCTATGGAAATAGTTACTTACATAGTGGAGTCTTTTGTTTAGACATGTAGCCTGCTAGCTAAATAATGAACCATAATCCCAACTCATAATGTTACTACCCTGCATGAATCTGCAGGTAGCTAACCAAAACAGGTTCTGTTAAGTAGAGTGACACAGGGGAACCCAAGAGCAGACTCAGACCAGGAAACAGGGATGAATGAACCAAAATATTTATTGTTATACAGAGAACTATGAAGTGCAGATCCGGGGAAGATCGGATGAGTTGCAGAAAAGCCAGATGTGGAGACTGAGGTTGGAGTTAGCTGAGTAGAACAGGGTAAACAGGTCCTGAGGGGAATCCAAGGTAGTGGTGGTGAGTAAAATCCAGAGCAAGGTAGTTGGGTGGTGAGATGTGGAACAGGAGACTGTAGCCAGAGACAGAGAGGTAACTGCAATGAGAGGATAAACGGTGTCAGGCAGGGAAACAGGCACAGCAGAGTAACAGGATCTTGAGTAATCATAAATGGCTAGAATCATGAACTGACTGAGCAGAGATTACGATCTGGCAGCTTGGAAGTGGCAGGACTGAGTATTTGTAGGGGTCTTGATTATGGAATAAGTTGCAGCTGGTAGGGATCTGCTCTGACTTCAGCACACCTGTCTCCAACCACACAATCACACAGAGAGGGAGAGGGAGAGGGAGAGAGAGAGAGAGTACAGGGGGAGTAACTGCAGATCAAGAAGACACTAGATGAACACCAGAGGGAGTAGCAGGAGCAGATGTGACAGGTTCAACGTTAGTTAGCTAACATTAGGTTATAACCAGCAATGCAAATGGCTCATTGATACGAATTATATAACTACACATATTATACATGTTAGGTTAGCTAGCTAGTAAGCTGGCTAATGTTAACTAGCTAGCTAACAGTACACTAACTTGAAACGAAAACAACTTTCGGACAACATTTGAAATGTGTAATATCTGAAATATCTGTCACTCCCTGATCTGTTTCATCTGTCCTTGTGCTTGTCTCCACCCCTTCCAGGTGTCGCCCATCTTCCCCACTTATCCTCTGGGTATTTACACCTGTGTTTTCTGTTTCTCTGTTGCCAGTTCCACTTGTTTGTTCAAGCCTACCAGCATTTTGTGCCTTAGCTCTTGCTTTTTCCAGTTTCTATTTTCTTGTCCTCCTGGGTTTTGACCCTTGCCTGTCCTGACCCTGTACCCGCCTGCCTGACCACTCTGCCTGTCCATGACCCTGAGCCTACCTGCCGTTCTGTACCTTGGCCTCTACTCTGGATTGTCGACCGCTGCCTGCCTTGAATCAAATCAAATTGTATTGGTCACATACACATGGTTAGCAGATGTTAACCTGTTGGGGATAGGGGGCAGTATTTGCATGGCCAGATAAAAAACGTACCCAATTTAATCTGGCTACTACTCCTGCCCAGTAACTAGAATATGCATATAATTGGATAGATTTGGATAGAAAACACCCTAAAGTTTCTAAAACTGTTTGAATGGTGTCTGTGAGTATAACAGAACTCATTTGGCAGGCCAAAACCTGAGAAGATTCCAAACAGGAAGCGCTCTCTCTGACTACTTCTTGGCCTTCTTGATCATCTCTAACCAAAACAGGGGATCTCTGGCATAACGTGATATTTTTTAACGCTCCCATAGGCTCTCAGAAGGCGCCAGAACGATGAATGGTGGCTTTGCAGGCCATGGCTGAAAAACATTAGCGCATTTGGTAAGTGGTCGATCTGAGGACAATGAGACTGGAGGCGCGTGCACGAGCCGACACCATGTTTACTTTCTCTCTCTTTGAACGAAAACAACGACTCCCGGGCGGAATATTATCGCTTTTTTACGAGAAAAATAGCATAAAAATTGATTTTAAACAGCGTTTGACATGCTTCGAAGTACGGTAATGGAATATTTTGAAATGTTTTGTCACAAAACGCGTCGGGCGCGTCACCCTTCTTTACCCTTCGGATAGTGTCTTGAACGCACGAACAAAGCGCCGCTATTTGGATATAACTATGGATTATTTGGAACCAAACCAACATTTGTTATTGAAGTAGAAGTCCTGGGAGTGCATTCTGACGAAGAACAGCAAAGGTAATCAAACTTTTCTAATAGTAAATCGGAGTTTGGTGAGTACCACACTTGGTGGGTGTCAAAATAGCTAGCCTGTGATGGCCGGGTTATCTACACAGAATATTGCAAAATGTGCTTTCACCGAAAAGCTATTTTAAAATCGGACATAGCGAGTGCATAAAGGAGTTCTGTATCTATAATTCTTAAAATAATTGTTATGTTTTTTGTGAACGTTTATCGTAAGTAATTTAGTAAATTCACCGGAAGTGTTCGGTGGGAATGCTAGTCACATGCTAGTCACATGCTAATGTAAAAAGCGAGGTTAATGCGAGTGTAGCGAAATGCTTGTGCTTCTAGTTCCGACCGTGCAGTGTTATCTAACAAGTAATCTAACAATTTCACCAGAACTACCTTATACACACAAGAGTAAAGGAATAAGAATATGTACATATTTACATATACATTTATGGATGAGCAATGGCCGAACGGCATAGGCAAGATGCAGTAGATGGTATAGAGGACAGTATATACATATGAGATGAGTAATGTAGACTATGTAAACATTATATCAAGTGGCATTGTTTAATTTGACTAGTGATACATTTATTACATCTAATTTTTAATTAATAAAGTGGCTAGAGATTTTAGTCAGTATGATAGCAGCAGCCACTCAATGTTAGTGATGGCTGTTTAACAGTCTGATGGCCTTGAGATAGAAGCTGTTTTTCAGTCTCTCAGTCCCAGCTTTTATGCACCTGTACTGACCTCTTCTTGTGGATGATAGCGGGGTGAACAGGCAGTGGCTTCGGTGGTTGTTGTCCTTGATGATCTTTTTGGCCTTCCTGTGACATCGGGTGCTGTAGGTGTCCTGGAGTGCAGGTAGTTTCCCCCGGTGATGCGTTGCGCAGACCTTACTACCCTCTGGAGAGCCTTATGGTTGTGGGCGGAGCAGTTGCCGTACCAGGCGGTTATACAACCCGACACAATGCTCTCGATTGTGCATCTGTAAAAAATCGTACGTGTTTTCGGTGACAAGCCACATTTCTTCAGCCTCCTGAGGTTGAAGAGGCGCTGTTACGCCTTCTTCACCACGCAGTCTGTATGGGTGGACCATTTCAGTTTGTCCGTGATGTGTACGCCAAGGAACCTAAAGGTTTCCACCTTGTCCACTACTGTCCTGTCGATGTGGATAGGTGTGGTGCTCCCTCTGCTGTTTCCTGAAGTCCACGATCATCTTCTTTGTTTTGTTGACATTGAGGGTCATTTTCCTGACACCACACTCTGAGGTCCCTCACCTCCTCCCTGTAGGCTGTCTCGTCGTTGTTGGTAATCAAGCCTACCACTTTAGTGTCGTCTGCAAACTTTATGATTGAGTTGGAGGCGTGATTGTCCAGGCAGTCATGGGTGAACAGGGAGTACAGGAGAGGGCTGAGAATGCACCCTTGTGGGACCCCAGTGTTGAGGATCAGCGGGGTGGAGATGTTGTTTCCTACCCTCACCACCTGGGGGCGGCCCGTCAAAAAGTCCAGGACCCAGTTGCACAGGGCGGGGTCGAGAAACAAGGTCTCGAGCTTAATGACGAGTTTGGAGGGTACTATGGTGTTAAATGCTGAGCTGTAATCGATGAACTACATTCTTACATAGGTATTCCTCTTGTCCAGATGTGTTAGGGCAGTGTGCAGTGTGGTTGCAATTGCATCGTCTGTGGACCTATTGGGGCGGTATGCAAATTGGAGTGGGTCTAGGGTGTCAGGTAAGGTGGAGGTGTTATGATCCTTGACTAGTCTCTCAAAGCACTTCATGATGACGTAGGTGAGTGCTACGGGGCGATAGTCATTTAGCTTAGTTACCTTAGCTTTCTTGGGAACAGGAACAAATGTGGCCCTCTTGAAGCATGTGGGAACAGCAGACTGGGATAGGGATTGATTGAATATGTCCATAAACCCACCAGCCAGCTGGTCTGCACATGCTCTGAGGACGCGGCTAGGGATGTCGTCTGGGAAATCACATTTTGCAATAAACTGGGTACTATGCTAACAACAATAAGCTATAAGCTAAGCTAAGCTAAGCTATACAGTTAGCATTAGCATCATCTAATATCGATAATAACATTCTAAATATCCCCTTACCTTTGATTATCTCCATCAGAAGGCGCTGCCAGGGATCCCAGGTCCAGAACAAATGAGGTTTCTTTTGACAAAGTTCATAATTTATGTCCAAATAGTTAGCGTTCAGTAGGCTCCCACAAAATGAGGTGGGCAGTGTAAAGTCACGCCGAAAAGCTAAAAAAAAACTAGTAAATAATCTATTTACGTTTGTTCAAACATGTCAAACGTTGTTTAGCATTAATCTTTTGGTCCATTTTTAACGTGAAACATCAGTAAACATCAGTAATATTTTCACACAACCTATCAAGTGTCTAGAATAAACGATTATGACAAAGACACTCTTCTCAGATTTATGCGCAGGCGCAAAAAATGAAGTGATGACGTGTCAACTTCCAAGCATTCTAATTCGGTCTGTATTCATCACAGATGCTTCAAACAACTTTCTAAAGATCGTTGACATCTAGTGGAAGCAGTAGGAGTTGCGAACTGAATCCTTTCTCACTATGGTATCTATAAAACAATGACACTAAATAGTACAGTCACAAAATTCACATTTTTTTAATCTATTTTTCACAGGTTTTTGCCTGCAATATGAGTTTTGTTATACTTACAGACACCATTCAAACTGTTTTAGAAAATTCAGAGTGTTTTCTATCCAAACCTGAACAATAATATGCATATTCTAGCTTCTGAGTTGGTGTAGGAGGCAGTTAAAAATGGGCACATATTTTTTTCCAAAATTCTCAATACTGCCCCCTAGCCCGTAGAGGTTAACACGTTTAAATGTTTTACTCACGTTGGCTGTGGTGAAGGAGAGCCTGCAGGTTTTGGTAGCGGGCCATGTCAGTGGCACTATATTGTCCTCAAAGTGTGCAAAGAAGTTGTTTAGTTTGTCTGGGCGCAAGACGTTGTTATACGCGACTGGGCAGGTTTTCTTTTTGTAATCCGTGATTGACTGTAGACCCTGCCACATACGTCTCGTGTCTGAGTCATTGAATTGCGACTCTACTTTGTCTCTATACTGACGCTTAGCTTGTGCATTGTGTCCCGCCACCCACCACCCACCAACCCCTCTTTTACGCTACTGCTACTCTCTGTTCATCATATATGTATAGTCACTTTAACCATATCTACATGTACATACTACCTCAGTCAGCCTGACTAACCGGTGTCTGTATGTAGCCTCGCTACTTTTATTGCCTCGCTACTGTATATAGCCTGTTTTTTTACTGTTGTTTTATTTCTTTATTTACCTATTGTTTACCTAACACCTTTTTGCCACTATTGGTTAGAGCCTGTAAGTAAGCATTTCACTGTAAGGTCTACACCTGTTGTATTCAGCGCACGTGACAAATAAACTTTGATTTGATTGCCTTGTGGAGGGAATAGCTACACTGTTTGTATTCGGTCATATTTCCGGTCACCTTGCCCTGATTAAAAGCAATGGTTCGCGCTTTCAGTTTTGCACGAATGCTGCCATCAATCCGCGGTTTCTGGTTGGGGAAGGTTTTAATAGGTGCCTTGGGTACAACATCTCCGATGCACTTGCTAATAAACTCAGTCACCGAATCAGCGTATACATCAATGTTGTTGTCTGAGGCTATCCGGAACATATCCCAGTCCACGTGATCGAAGCAATCTTGAAGCGTGGAATCAGATTGGTCGGACCATCGTTGAACCGACCTGAGCACGGGCGTTTCCTGTTTTAGTTTCTGTCTATAGGCTGGGAGCAACAAAATGGAGTCGTGGTTCGATTTGCCGAAAAGAGTGCGAGGGAGGGCTTTGCATGCGTCGCGGAAGTTAGAGTAGCAATGATCCAGAATTTTGCCAGCCCGGTTCGCGCATTCGATATGCTGATAAAATCTTGAGAGACTTGTTTATAGATTAGCCTTGTTAAAATCCCCAACTATAATAAATGCAGCCTCAGGATATGTGGTTTCCAGTTTACATAGAGTCCAATGAAGTTCTTTCAGGGCCGTCGATGTGTCTGCTTGGGGGGGATATACACAGCTGTGATTATAATTGAAGAGGATTCTCTTGGTAGATAATGCGGTCGGCATTTGATTGTAAGGAATTCTAGGTCAGGTGAACAAAAATACTTAAGTACCTGTATGTTGTTATGATCACACCATGACTCGTTAATCATGAGGCATACACCCCCGCCCTTCTTCTTACCAGAGAGATGTTTGTTTCTGTCGGCGTGATGCGTGAAGAAACCGGGTGGCTGTACCGACTCTGATAACATATCCTGAGTGAGCCATGTTTCCGTGAAACAGAGAATGTTACAATCTCTGATGTCTCTCTGGAAGGCAACCCTTGATCGAATTTCATCTACCTTGTTGTCAGGAGTCTGGACATTGGCGAGTAGTATACTCGGGAGTGGTGGGCGATGTGCCCGTCTACGGAGCCAGACCAGAAGACCACTCCGTCTGCCCCTTCTGCGGCGCCGTTGTTTTGGGTCGCCTGCTGGGATCCGATCCATTGTCCTGGGTGGTGGGCCAAACAGAGGATCCGCTTCGGGAAAGTCGTATTCCTGGTCATAATGTTGGTAAGTTGACGTTGCCCTTATTTCCAATAGTTCCTCCCGACTGTATGTAATAAGACTTAAGATTTCCTGTGGTAACAGTAAAAAAAATGAAATACTGTATAGTTTCCTAAGAACGCGAAGCGAGGCGACCATCTCTGTCGGCGCCATCAAAACAGACTAAGTTTTGAACCTGTCATTTGCCTGCCCTTTTTGTTACAATAAACATTTTACTTCACACAGTCTGCAATTGGGTCTTACCTTGATTCCTGATACTTTTTTACCCGTATATATAAATGGACGCTTCTCCTTCTCTGTCACGGATGCTATTGTTGCCCTTAGTTTGAAGATGTAACAGGTGTTATTATACAACAGCCTTCTGTGTGTTCTCTTTTCGACTCCGTCTGCATATTTGCAATCAAATGCCAACATTTTCTGCATCTCCTTAACTATCATACTGTAATTCCACCGTGCATTCCACTGATTTCAAAACTCGGTCCTCCAGAAAGTGGAGAGCAACACTTATTCAGTTCTACTAAGTGATCTCTTTCAAAAAAGCCACGTTACAAAGGATTACCTACACATACTGAGCAGCTCATATTATAGACAGAAACATTCTACAAGGCAGACCAATCTGAACTCAGAGAGGAGAAACTGAGAAGATACTGAGCGGAGAGGAGACACAGAGGAGAGGAGTCACTGAGGAGAGGAGACACAGAGGAGAGAAGACACTGGGACAAGAATAAACACAGAGGAGAGGAGACACTGAGAAGAGACACAAAGGAGAGGAGAAACTGAGAATAAACAATGAGAGGAGAGGAGACACAGAATCAAAACAGAGAAGAAACAATGAGTGTAGAGGAGAAACTGAGAAGAGAAGAGAAACTGATAAGAGAAGAGACATTAGGAAAAGAGGGGACACTGAAAAGGGAAGAGGCACTGAGAAGAGAGGAAACAGAGAAGAGAGGAAACACAGAGGAGAGGAGACACTGAAAAGTGAACAGGTACTGAGAAGAGGAGACTGAGAAGAGTAGAAACAGTAAGAAGAGAGGAGAAAATGAGAAGAAACACTGAGAGAAGAGGAAAAACCACGAGGAGACGTGACACATAGGAGAGGAGCCACTGAGAGGAGAGAGTGAGAGGAAATAAGTCACTGAGATTAGATACTTAACAGAGAGGAGTCACTGAGGGGAGAGGAGAAACTGAGAGGAGACACTGAGAAGAGAAACTAAGATGAGAGGAGACACAGAGGAGAGGAGACACTCTGGGGAGACACTGAGAGGAAATAAGTCACTGAGATTAGATACTTAGAAGAGAGGAGTCACTGAGAGGAGAAACTGAGAGAAGACACTGAGAAGAGACACTAAGATGAGAGGAGACACTTAGAGGAGAGACCGAGAGTAGAGACTGAAACGTGAAGAGGCACTGAGAACAGAAGACAAATTGAAAAGAGAGGAGACTGAGTAGAGAGGAGACTGAGAAGAGAGGAGACTGAGAAGAGAGGAGGCTGAGAAGAGAGGAGACACTAAGAAGAGAGGAGACAGAGGAGAGACACCAAGAAGGAAGGAGACTGAGAAGAGAGGAGACACTAAGAAGAGAGGAGGCACAGAGGAGACAATGAGAAGAGACACTGAGAGAAGAGGAGACACTGCGAGGAGAAGAGACACAGAGGAGACGAGGCAAATAGGAGAGGAGCCACTGAGAGGAGAGAGTGAGAGGAAATAAGTCACTGAGATTAGATACTTAACAGAGAGGAGTCACTGAGGGGAGAGGAGAAACTGAGAGGAGACACTGAGAAGAGAAACTAAGATGAGAGGAGACACTGAGAAGAGAGGAGACACTGAGAAGAGAGGAGACACTGAGAAGAGAGGAGACACTGAGAAGAGAGGAGACACTGAGAAGAGAGGAGACACTAAGAAGAGAGGAGACTGAGAGGAGACGAGACACATAGGAGAGTAGCCACTGAGAGGAGAGAGTGAGAGGATTGGAGAAACTGAGAGGAGAGGAGACACTGAGAGGAGAGGAGACACTCTGGGGAGACACTGAGAGGAAATAAGTCACTGATATTAGATACTTAGAAGAGAGGAGTCACTGAGAGGAGAGGAGACACTGAGATGAGACACTGAGAAGAGACACTAAGATGAGAGGAGACACTGAGAGAAAACACAGAGGAGATTCAGAGAGAAGACAATGAGAGGAAAGGAGACACTGTGAGGAGAGGAGACACTGAGAAGAGAAACAGATGATACACTGAGAGAAGGTAATAATAGGAAAATAGACACTTAGAGGAGTGGAGACATTGAGAGGAGAGGAGACAGAGGAGACACTGAGATGAGAGGAGACACTGAGAGGAGACACTGAGAAGATACATGAGAAGAGACACTGAGAAGAGACACTGAGAAGAGACACTAAGATGAGAGGACACACTGAGAGGACACACTGAGGAGACACTGAGAGGAGACACTGAGAAGAGAGGAAACACTGAGAGGAGACACTGAGAAGAGAGGAAACACTGAAAGGAGATGAAACACTGAGAGGAGGTGCTGAGAGGAGACACTAGGAAGAGACACTGAGAGGAGTGGAAACACAGAGGAGATGCTGAGAGGTGACACTGAGAGGAGACACAGAGGAGGCACTGTGAGGAGGCACTAAGAAGAGAGGAAACACAGATGAGACACAGTAGAGGAGACACTGAGATGAGACACTGAGGAGACATGGAGAGGAGACGCGAAGAGGAGAGGAGACACAGAGAGGAGACACAGAGAGGAGACAAAGAGAGGAGACACAGAGAGGAGAGACAGAGAGGAGAGGAGACACTGAGAGGAGAAACTGAGAGGAGAGGAGACACAGAGGAGAGGAGACGCTGAGAAGAGATGCTAAGAAGAGACCCTGAGAGGAGAGGAGACACAGAGGAAACACAGAGAAGATGCTGAGAGGAGACTCTGAGAAGAGACATAGAGGAGAGGAGACAATGGGAGGAGACACTGAGAAGAGACACTGAGATGACATGAGACACTGAGAGGAGACACTGAGATGAGAGGAGACACTGAGAGGAGATACTGAGAGGAGACACTGAGATGACATGAGACACTGAGAGGAGACACTGAGATGAGAGGAGACACTGAGAGGAGATACTGAGAAGAGACACTGAGATGAGAGGAGACACTGAGAGGAGATACTGAGAGGAGACACTGAGATTCTCCCAACCAATTGTGCTATTTTGTTAGTTTTTTTGCGTTTGATCTAACTTTAACGAGTCCGCCGAGAAGGATATCCTGCTTTCACTGGAACAGGCCTAGATCCTAACGGGATAATCTTAATCGTAGGTCTTTAATTTTATTTTCCAATGGGACATTAAAACTGTAACATCTTATGTTTCACCGAGACGTGGCTGAATGAAGATGCGTACAATATAGAGCTAGCGGCATTTTCCATGCACCGGCAGAACAGAGACGCTACCTCGGGTATAATGAGGGGTGGGGGTGTATAAGAGCACAAGGCGAGACCCAGATGCAGACACAGGAGGCAGATGGTTAGAGTCCAATCCAAAAGGGGTAGGCAAGAGAATGGTCGTGGACAGGCAAACGGTCAAAACCAGTTCAGAGTTCCAGAGGTACAGAATGGCAGGCAGGCAGGCTCGAGGTCAGGGCAGGCAGAATGGTCAGGCAGTCGGGAATGGAGTCCATAAAAACAGGCAAAGGTCAAAACCGGGAGGACTAGTAAAAGAGAATAGAAAACAGGAGCACGGGAAAAACACACTGGTTGGCTTGAACATACAAGACGAACTGGCACAGAGAGACAGGAAACACAGGGATAAATACACTGGGGGAAATAAGCAACACCTGGAGGAGGTGGAGACAATCACAAGGACAGGTGAAACAGATCAGTCCATGACAGGGTGTGTGTCTATTAGTGAATAACATCTGGTGCGCAATGTCTAATATTAATTAAACAGGTCAACATTCACATAGCCGCTGGGCCAGACAGATTACCAGGATGTGTACTCAAAATGTGCGTGGACCAACTGTCAAGTGTCTTCACTGACGTTTTCAACCTCTCCCTGACCAAGTCTGTAATACCTACATATTTCAAGCAGACCACCATAGCCCATGTGCCCAAGGAAGCGAAGGTAACCTGCCTAAATGATTACCGCCCATGCCACCACGTCTGTAGCCATGAAGTGCTTTGAAAGACTGGCCATGGCTCACATCAACAGCATCCTCCCGGACACCCTAGACACACTCCAATTCGCATACCGCCCCAACAGATCCACGGATGACGCTATCTCAATCGCACTCCACACTGCCCTTTCTCACCTGGACAAAAGGAACACCTATGTGAGAATGCTGTTCATTGACTACAGCTCAGCATTCAACATCATAGTGCCCACGAATCTCATCACTAAGCTAAGGACTCTGGGACTAAACACTTCCCTCTGCAACTGGATCCTGGACTTCCTGACGGGCCACCCCCAGATGGTAAGAGTAAGGAAACAACACGTCTACCACACTGATCCTTAACACTGTGGCCCCTCAGGGGTGTGTACTTAGTCCCCTCCTGTATTCCTTGTTCACCCATGACTGCGTGGCAAAACACGACTCCAACACCATCATTAAGTTTGTTGACGACACAAAAGTGGTAGGCCTGATCACCGACAACGACGAGACAGCCTACAGGAAGGCGGTCAGAGAACTGTCAGTGTGGTGCCAGGACAACATCCTCTCCCTCAATGTGAGCAAGACAAAGGAGATGACCGTGGACTACAGGAAAAGGTGGGCCGAACAACACCCATTAACATTGAAAGGGCTGTAGTGGAGCGGGTCGAGAGTTTCAAGTTCCTTGGTGTCCACATCACCAACGAACTATCATTTTTTATTTTTTTATTTCACCTTTATTTAACCAGGTAGGCCAGTTGAGAACAAGTTCTCATTTACAACTGCGACCTGGCCAAGATAAAGCGTAGCAGTGCGACAAAAACAGCAACACAGAGTTACACATGGAATAAACAAACGTACAGTCAATAACACAATAGAAAAATATATGTACAGTGTGTGCAAATGTAGAAGAGTAGGGAGGTAAGACAAATAGGCCATAGAGAGGCGAAAAAATTTGAATTTAGCAAATTAACACTGGAGTGATATATGTGCAGATGATGATGTTCAAGTAGAGAGACTGGGGGTAAAAACATGGTCCAAACATTCCAAGACAGTTGTGAAGAGGGCACGACAAAAACTATCATGATCTAAACACACCTAGACAGTTGTGAAGAGGGCACAACAAAAACCTTTCCCCCTCTGGATACTGAAAAGATTTAGCATGGGTCCCCAGATCCTCAAAAAGTTCTACAGCTTCCCTCCCTTTTGTACACTGCTGCTACTCACTGTTTATTATCTATGCATAGTCACTTGGACCTCACCTAGATGTACAAATTACCTCAACTAACCTGTACCCACGCACACTGACTCAGTACCGGTGCCCCCTGTATATAGCCTTGTTATTGTTACTCTATGTTACTTTTTATTATTACTTTTTATTTTAGTCTACTTGGTAAATATTTTCTTAACTCTTCTTGAACTGCACTGTTGGTTAAGGCTTAAGGGCTTGTAAGTAAGCATTTCACGGTAAAGTCTGCACTTGTTGTATTCGGCGCATGTGACAAACAAAGTTTGATTTGAGAGGAGAGGAGACAGAGGAGACACTGAGAGAAGAGGAGACTCCCGGAGGAGAGGAGACACTGAGGAGAGGAGACGCTGAGGAGAGGAGACGCTGAGGAGAGGAGACTCCCGGAGGAGAGGAGACGCTGAGGAGAGGAGACGCTGAGTGGAGAGGAGACTCCCAGAAGAGAGGAAACAGTGAGAGGAGAGGAGACACTGAGAGGAGACACTAAGAGACACTGAAAGGTAAAATGTTACAGTATGAAAGTAGTGTTTGAGGAGTGAAGGGAAGTGTTCGTAAACTCTCTCCTCCTATTAACCACATTTATTTTTTTCAGCGCCAATTGAAACAGCAAATTTATCTCATCCAGACTCATCTGAATGAGCTTTGAAGTCATCTTGGTAACTGGAATCACTTTCCCTCCAAAAAGACTGTGCAATATTTACCACTCTTCACGGAAATGTAAATGTAATTTTTTTTTTTTTATCCTTAGTTTTAATCAAAAGCATTTTAATCAGACAGTCTACAGGTCAGCTAATGACTTCACAGAGATGGGCCGTCGCCGGGAGGTTAGCTTCAAAGCGCTAGCTCATTAGTGTTAGTTCCTCTGATTATGATAGTCAATCTCACATACTCTCCATCTCTCACTATCACACTCAGCTGTCATTAGCCAGCTAGCATCCTTAGAATGATTAGCAGCCAAGGTCAGTGTTTGAAGCACACACACACTCACACAACCCAGCCTTTCAAAATGTCTCCCAATACTCTGCCCAGAGTTTCAGTGCTGTAATTGGAATCTTCTATGCTTATCACTCAAACAGAAGGGACAGGAAGTAGGGTTATAACCCTGATTATTTGATGCTGAATCAGAGGACAGCATGATACGGTTGCCCCGTTAACATGTTTCTTACAGTTTTTTTTCAGTTCTTTAAGCACAATTTTGAAAACAAGGCCCGGTTTGTCAAAACACTACACCAAAGTAGCACAACACTTCAGATCATTTGCAAAATGGAACTTTTGTCAAAACTATACACGACTTCATAAAAACTATATTTTGTTACCAAACGAAACACACATTTCATATGACTTCAATCTTTTTGAACCAGTTACACACTGCTGTTTCTAACCTAAAACACTTTTAGCAAGTCTAATTTTCAGTGATTAGAGTACTGTAAATGAAGAGAAACATACACAGAGAAAGTGCAACGATACAAACACTACACAAGACCAATGCTGCAGCCTGAGGAAAATATCATTTATTTCTCTCCATATACCCAAATCAGTCAACATGGAGAATCACAACAAAACATGTCCCAGTTTTCATGCTACTACAGTAGTGTGCATAACACTGTTAGCTCAGCAAACAACAGACAAACGTAAAATACTGTATCCAGTACAGGTTACAATTACAGTAAATAACAACAACAACAAACATAAAAAATAATCTGAAAGAAACGGACAATATTGTACAGAAAATACTACAGTAAACATACTATACATTATCTCTTTGCCTAGCTGGATCTGGCCAGAGAATTTCATCAACATCAGCAATAGCAATAGCAAGACAACGCGGGAAGAACCTCCTTGAATGTCGAATCAATCCTTGCACAGCTGCGGCGTCGACTTCGTCACAGGCGTCCTCCATGGCCTGAATGAGGGGTACCTGGGGTTGGAGATCGTAAACCTTCCACCGCCATGCAGAGAAAAACTCTTCGATAGGGTTTAGGAACGGAGAGTATGGTGGAAGGTATAGTACTGTCAACTGTGGATGGTGTTGAAACCAGTTCTGGACCAAAGCAGAGCGGTGGAATGACACATTGTCCCAGATGACGGTGTACTGCATCTGGTGCATTTCATTACCTGCTGTGACGATGTGGTGCAATCGGTCCTAAAATGTGAGAATGTGAGGTGTGTTGTAAGGGCCCATTTTGGCATGACGGAGGGAGAACCCCATGCTGTGAAATGGCAGAATGTGAGGTGTGTTGTAAGGGCCCATTTTGGCATGACGGAGGGAGAACCCCATGCTGTGAAATGGCAGAATGTGAGGTGTGTTGTAAGGGCCCATTTTGGCATGACGGAGGGAGAACCCCATGCTGTGAAATGGCAGCGCAAAGGGTGATGTTACCCCCACGTTGCCCTGGGACATTGATTATAGCCCTGTGGCCAATGATATTTCTGCCTCTCCTTCTTGCTTTTGTGTGGTTGAACCCTGCCTCATCAATATATATGAATTCATGCAGGATTTCCTCAGCATCCATCTGCAAAACTCCCTGAAATACAGTGAAAGACAAGATTGTGTAGTTCAGGATAGGTCTAGTATACAGTCAATGTAAAAAAGTCATGTGTGCAGTATGCAACATCACAGTGCTAAAGTGAACAATACAAACCTCTACATACTCATGCCGCAGCCGTTTGACCCTCTCTGAATTCCGCTCAACAAGGCATCTCGATAAAGTTGTTTTCATTTGAACCTGATGTCTTTTCAGGATGCGTGCCAGTGTTGACTGAGAGACCTGATGGACATTATTGAAAATGGCATGGTCACCGATAATGTTGGCTTGTAGTTCTCTGAGCCTGATAGCATTATTAGCCAAAACCATGTTTATTATCTCTCTCTTTTGTTCTTGCGTGAATATGGGCCCCCTTCCTCCTTGTCGTTCCCGACCCTCAATCCTATGTAGAGAATAATACATGTAACTTACTGTACAATGTCACAGGAAGGGGTATCACAAGTGCTGATATGGTGCATACAATAAGCGGCTGATTACTGTAACTGTAGACAGATCTTCTTTTACCTGTTTTCCTGTCGAAAAGTCCTTATGACAGATGCCACTGTATATCTGCTAAGACTTGGCTGAACTCTCAGTTCAGCCTCCCTCAGCGTCAATCCGTGGTTCACAACATGGTCCACTAGTGTTGCACAAATGTAATTTGATAAGTTTGGTCCTCTTCTTCTTTGCGCACGTTCTCCTCCTGCTTCAGGTCTTCCTCGACATCTGGCTCGGCCTCTGCCTCTTCCTCTACCTCCTTCTCCTCCTCCTCCTCCTCTGTGTACTCCTCCTCTCACCCTCACTCTTCTTCTGACTCCTTCCATTTTGGTTGAAGGCAGGTGAACCTACCTGCTGCATTTTTATAGTGCTTAAACCTGATTGGTGTGTCTACAATTTAGCAATCATGTGTTTGTGCAGCTGATGGCTGTGTTTAACAGATTGGCTCATAGGTGTGGTCATTTCATAGTCAGTGCTTTGGAATTGCAAGGAAGTGACATCATGATATACTTCTGCGTCTGATGTATACAAGTGTGTTTAGTGTTTTGCAAATAACTGTGTGTAATGTTTTGCAAATAGAGTGAAGCCTGCAATGTGCTTACAGTTGTGCAAATCTAGCCTTGTGTTTCGCTCCTTGAGTGTAAGGTTTTGCTAATTGTGGGAAAAGTTACATTTTAGTGTGTAAGCAATCATAAAAAACTGTAAACAGCTGTTTTGCTGTATTGCTTTTTACTTATTATAAAGTTTACAGTAACTTATAGTATGGATTGCATTCTGACATTTCTCAACAACACTATAAATAGCTGTTATTTAGTCAGTATCGTTATTATGACGACACTAAGACATTATGAAGATGGAATATATGCTCATAACAAGTATGTGTGTGTGTGTGTGTGTGTGTGTGTGTGTGTGTGTGTGTTATGTGTGTGTGTGTGTTGTGTGTGTGTTATGTGTATGTGTGTGTGTGTGTTATGTGTGTGTGTGTTATGTGTGTGTGTGTTATTTGTGTGTCTGTTATGTGTGTGTGTGTGTGTGTGATTGGTGTCTTTGTTGTGTGTGTGGGTGTTATGTGTGTGTCTGTTATGTGTGTGTGACATGTATGTGTGTGTGTGTGTGTTATGTGTGTTGTGTGTTATATGTGTGTGTTGTGTGTGTGTGTGTTTTGTGTTGTGTGTGTGTGTGTGTGTTGTGTGTGTGTGTGTTATGTGTGTGTGTGTGTGTGTGTGTGTGTTATATGTGTGTGTGTGTGTGTGTTATATGTGTGTGTGTTATGTGTGTGTGTTATGTATGTGTGTGTTATGTGTGTGTGTGTGTGTTATGTGTGTGTGTGTGTTATGTGTGTGTGTGTGTGTGTTATGTGTGTGTGTGTCATGTGTGTGTGTGTGTAATGTGTGTGTGTGTTTGTGTGTGTGTAATATGTGTGTGTGTTATGTGTTATGTGTGTGTGTGTGTGTTACGTGTGTGTGTTTGTGTGTGTGTGTGTTACATGTGTGTGTTTGTGTTATGTGTGTATGTGTGTGTGTTGTGTGTGTATTTGTGTGTGTGTGTTATGTGTGTGTTGTGTGTGTGTGTGTGTGTGTGTGTGTGTGATATGTGTGTGTGTGTGATATGTGTGTGTGTGTGTGTGATATGTGAGGGTGTGTGTGTGTGTGTGATATGTGAGTGTGTGTGTGTGTGTGAATGTGTGTGTGTGTGTGTGTGTGTGTGTGTGTGTTAGCTGCTACGCCTCACAGAGCAGGATGGGAAACATCCCCAGCTTCCAGTAGCAGTAACTACTACCCAGCACACCATTACATTTTTTACATTTTAGTCATTTAGCAGACGCTCTTATCCAGAGCGACTTACAGTAGTGAATGCATACATTTCATACTTTTTTTTAAAAAAAATTCCTGTGCTGTAACTACTACCTGTAACTACTACCCAGTACACCATCACCTGTCCAAAGAGGAGACGGGGAAGGAAACACCAGGGGCATTATGGGTAGAATGGGTGTGGTTAAGAGGTTTTAAGAACATTATGGATGCAAGCTATGAATCTACACACTCTCTCACACTCTCTCTCTGTCACGTCCTGACCAGTATAAGGGTTATTTGTAATTGTAGTTTGGTCAGGACGTGGCAGAGTGTCACACCCTGACCAGGTGAACTCTTCTATTTTGGTCAGGGTGTGGCATTTCTATAGTTTATTTTCTATGTTTTGGTATAGCCTTGCTTTGGGGCGTATTTCTATGTTGGGTTCTGTCGATTCCCAATCAGAGACAGCTGTCGCTAGTTGCCTCTGATTGGGGAATCATATTTAAGTTCCTTTTCCCCCCACGATGTTTGTGGGTTGTTGTCTCTTTTTGTTTGAGCAGTAGCGATACGTTTATTCTCTGTTTTGACCGTGTTATTTCAGTCTGAAATAAATAACGTGTTCGCTCCCAGCTGCGCCTTGGTCCACTTCTTCCTTCATGCACAACGATCGTTACACAGAGGGTATTTTGTTTATGTGGTTCGGGTGGTGATTTATGTAGTAGGGTGTTTGATTTATTATTTCCGGGTTTTGGTCTATGTTCTATGTTTTGTATTTCTATGTTCTTTCTGGTTTGTGGTATTTCTATGTGTAGGTTAATGGGGGGTTGGACTCTCAATTGGAGGCAGGTGCTTTCTCGTTGCCTCTGATTGAGAGTCCTATATATGGGTAATTGTTTGGTGTAGTGTTGTGGGAGATTGTTTCTTGTTTTGCCTGTGTGAGCATGACAAGACTGTTTTGTTGTTTGTGCGTTTTTCGGTTTTCTTATTTTGGTGTTCTCTTTATTTAAAATAAATAACAAGATGAGCATCCACATTCCTGCTGCGTTTTGGTCCTCTATTCCCGACGACAACCGTTACAGAATCTCCCAACAAATAAGGACCAAGCAGCGGAGGAAGGAGCAATGGAGGGACGATCGTGAGAAGTGGACGTGGGAGGAGATTATGGCCGGAGAAGGTCCATGGAGGAAGTGGAGCGAAGACAGGGAACACTACAGGGGAACACGACTGGCGTTTAAGCCCGAGAGGCAGCCCCAATAATTTTTTGGGGGGGGGCACACGGGTAGTTTGGCTGGGCGAGGAGTGAGCCCCAGGCCAAATCCCCGTACCTTTTTTGGGCAACCAGTGACTGGACAGGTCCCGTGCTTTGGGGTAATGGGTACTGTGGCGAGGCCAAGTATTTTTAGGCCGGTACGCGCAGTACCAGCGCCCCGCATTTGCCAGGGGGAAGTGGGCATCCAGCCAGTAAGAGCGATGCCAGTTCTGCGCTCGAGACCGCCAGTACGCCTCTACGGTCCAGTGCGTCAGCCCTGTCCGACTCGTCCTGTTCCCGCTCCCCGCACTAGCCCTGAGGTGCGTGTTCCCAGGCTGATACCTTCAGTACCAGCACCACGCATCAGGCTTTCAGTGCGTCAACCCAGTCCGACTCAGCCTGTTCCCGCTCCCCGCACTAGCCCTGAGGTGCGTGTTCCCAGGCTGATACCTCCAGTACCAGCACCACGCATCAGGCTTCCAGTGCGTCAGCCCAGCCTCGAGAGTTCGGCAACAGTGTGCAGTCCAGAGTATCCGGCAACAGTGTGCAGTCCAGAGTATCCGGCAACAGTGTGCAGTCCAGAGTATCCGGCAACAGTGTGCAGTCCAGAGTATCCGGCACCAGTGTGCAGTCCAGAGTATCCGGCACCAGTGTGCAGTCCAGAGTATCCGGCACCAGTGTGCAGTCCAGAGTATCTGGCACCAGTGTGCAGTCCAGAGTATCTGGCACCAGTGTGCAGTCCAGAGTATCTGGCACCAGTGTGCAGTCCAGAGTATCCGGCACCAGTGTGCAGTCCAGAGTATCCGGCACCAGTGTGCAGTCCAGAGTATCCGGCACCAGTGTGCAGTCCAGAGTATCCGGCACCAGTGTGCAGTCCAGAGTATCCGGCACCAGTGTGCAGTCCGGAACCGAGGGAGTCTGCCTGTGACCCGGAACCGAGGGAGTCTGCCTGTGACCCAGAACCGAGGGAGTCTGCCTGTGACCCGGAACCGAGGGAGTCTGCCTGTGATCCGGAACCGAAGGAGCCTGCCTGCGACCCAGAACCGAAGGGGTCTGCCTGCGACCCAGAACCGAAGGGGTCTGCCTGTGACCCAGAACCAAGGGAGTCTATCAACAACCCGGAACTGAGTAAGTCTGTTGACGATCCGGAAGTAAATATGATTAACTGTGTATCAAATGAGTCTGCCTACAGTGTGGAACGGAAGAGGTCTGCCTACGATCCGGAACGATGGGAGTCTGCCTATGGCCCGAAACTGAGCAAGTCTGTCTGCATTCTGGAGGAAAGTAGGCCGGAGCCAGAACCACCTCCTGTATAGGTGGGTTGGGGAGGGGGGGTGTAGCACAAGTGCCGTCGGTGACGGCAGCCACCCTCCCTTCCCTCCCTTTAGTTTAGGGGGATTTTTTGTTGTTGTTGTTTTTTGTTTGTTTGTTTACTTATGAGGTGCATCCGGGGTCTGCACCTTTAGGGGGGGTACTGTCACGTCCTGACCAGTATAAGGGTTATTTGTTATTGTAGTTTGGTCAGGACGTGGCAGAGGGTATTTTGTTTATGTGGTTCGGGGTGGTGATTTATGTAGTAGGGTGTTTGATTTATTATTTCCGGGTTTGGTCTATGTTCTATGTTTTGTATTTCTATGTTCTTTCTGGTTTGTGGTATTTCTATGTGTAGGTTAATGGGGGGTTGGACTCTCAATTGGAGGCAGGTGCTTTCTCGTTGCCTCTGATTGAGAGTCCTATATATGGGTAATTGTTTGGTGTAGTGTTGTGGGAGATTGTTTCTTGTATTGCCTGTGTGAGCCTGACAAGACTTTTGTTGTTTGTGCGTTTTTCGGTTTGTTATTTTGGTGTTCTCTTTATTTAAAATAAATAACAAGATGAGCATCCACATTCCTGCTGCGTTTTGGTCCTCTATTCCCGACGACAACCGTTACACTCTCACTCTCTCTCACTCACTCATTCACTCACTCACACTGAGTAGTGTGTGGGCACCTCGGCTCATTAAAGGAGGTGAAGGCTCTGGGCTCATCTTTAAAATATAAAATAAAGTGCCGTGATGTCACAGCCCATCAGCCTATCCTGTGTAGACGGAACCACTTTAGCCGAAAGAGCAGACACTGTTATCGCATGAACGCACAGACCCCGCTCTAACACATACACACAGGGCGGGCTGTGCAGGAGGAGGATGCATGTTGGTTTGGGGCTAAACATGATATCTGGGGTCCCCTGGGTCATCCAATCAGTACAGCCTGCCAGGGAAAGAGGAAAAGCACTCAAGACTGGGCCTGAAAAACACACACAGGTGTCTCACACTCACATGTAAACCCCCTCAGAGCAGGCATCCAGACAGAATACTGTCTAGTAGTCATAAAGAACACAGACCTACTGAGAACACAGACCTACTCAGAACACATACCTACTCAGAACACAGACCTACTGAGAACACAGACCTACTGAGAACACAGACCTACTGAAAACACAGACCTACTGAGAACACAGACCTACTCAGAACACAGACCTACTCAGAACACAGACCTACTGAGAACACAGACCTACTGAGAACACAAATCTACTTAAAACACAGACTAGTTACCTACCTGTTTCACAGCATCTTAATAACCTCTCTGGGCCAGTGGGACGTTTGCGTCCCACCCTAATCAACAGCCAGTGGAATCGCGTCGCGCTAAATGCAAAACCTCATAAATGCTATAACTTCAATTTCTCAAACATATGACTATTTTACACCGTTTTATAGATACACCTCTCCTGAATCGAACCACGTTGTCCGATTTCAAAAAGGCTTTACAGCAAAAGCAAAACATTAGATTATGTCAGCAGAGTACCCAGCCAGAAATAATCACACAGCCATTTTCAAAGCAACTAGCATGCATCACAAATACCCAAAACACAGCTAAATGCAGCACTAACCTTTGACAACCTTCATCAGATGACACTCCTAGGACATCATGTTACACAACACATGCATTTTTTGTTCGATAAAGTTCATATTTATATATAAAAACAGCATTTTACATCGGCGCATGACGTTCAGAAAATCTTTTGCCTCAAATGCTTCCGGTTTATTAGCGCTACAATTTACAAAATTACTATTCGAAAACATTGTTAAAATGTAATATTGTCATTCAAAGACTTATAGATTAACATGTCTTGAATGCCATCTCTTTGCCACATTTAAAAATAACTTTACTGGGAAATCACACTTTGCAATAAACGACGTGGTATGCCCAGAAAAAAAGTCTAGGCTATAAATGTTGGAGCCATCTTGGAACGATCAACCATCAAAAATACTATTGTAAATAATCCCTTACCTTTGATTATCTTTATCAGAAGGCACTTCTAGGTATCCCAGGTCCATAACAAATGTAGTTTTGTTCAAAAAGTTAATAATTTATGTCCCAATAGTGTTAGCGCGCTACGAAGGCTAGTGAAAATGTACCGTGTGAGTCTGACTTGTCGTCAGGAATGAGCAAAAAATATATATTTAAGTTCGTTCAAACATGTCAAACGTTGTATAACATAAATCTTTAGGGGCTTTTTCAACCAGGGCTTCAATAATATTCCATTGGGACGGTTGCATTGTCTTTCAAAACGTTTCGAAAAGGGAGAGTACCCATGGGCGCCGACGTCACAATGGTAATGGCCCATCCCCTGTGACCAAGATAAACAGGCTCTCTTTCAGTCTTTTTTGATAGTAGGAGACTCAAACCACTTTGTAAAGACTGGGGACATCTAGTGGAAGCCATAGGAAGTGCTAAATGATCCACAAGCCCCTGTGTGTTTCAATGGCAAATGTTTGAAGTGATATCCACACATCAGATTTCAGTTTCCTGTCAGGATTTGTCTCAGGGTTTTGCCTGCCATATGAGTTCTGTTATACTCACAGACACCATTCAAACAGTTTTAGAAACTTTAGGGTGTTTTCTATCCAAAGCCAATAATTATATGCATATTCTAGTTACTGGGCATGAGTAGTAACCAGATTAAATCGGGTACGTTTTTTTATCCGGCCGTGTCAATACTGCCCCCTAGCCCTAACAGGTTTTAATGATAACTAGCTAGCTACCTGTTCACAGTATCTTAATGATGATTAGTTAGCTCCCTGTTTTCACAGCATCTTAATGATAACTAGCTAGCTACCTGTTTTCACAGCAGTTTGCACAACTGAGCAAGAGGACAAGTACATTAGAGTGTCTAGTTTGAGAAACAGATGCCTCGCAAGTCCTCAACTGGCAGCTTCATTTAAGAAGTACCCGCAAAACACAAGTCTCAACGTCAACAGTGAAGAGGCGACTCCGGGATGCTGGCCTTCTAGGCGGAGTTGCAAATAAAAAGCCATATATCAGACTGGCCAATAAAAAGAAAAGATTAAGATGGGAAAAAGCACACAGACACTGGCCAGAGGAACTGGAGTCACCTCTTCACTGTTGATGTTGAGACTGGTGTTTTGCAGGTACTATTTAATAAAGCTGCCAGCTAGTTATCATTAATATGTTGTGAAAAAATAAATAAATGTTGTTTGTTGCCTTACAAACTGGAATTAAAATGGATTTTGGGGGGTTTGTATCATTTGATTTACACAACATGCCTACCACTTTGAAAATGCAAAATATTTTTTATTGTGAAACAAACAACAAATAAGACAAAAAAACGGAAAACTTGAGCGTGCTTAACTATACCCCCCCCCAAAGTCAATACTTGTAGAGCCACCTATTACAGCAATTACAGCTGCAAGTCTCTTGGGGTATGTCTCTATAAGCTTGGCACATCTGGCCACTGGGTTTTTGCCCATTCTTCAAGGCAAAACTGCTCCAGCTCTTTCAAGTTGGATTGGTTCCACTGGTGTACAGCAATCTTTAAGTCATACCACAGATTTTCAATTGGATTGAGGTCTGGGCTTTGACTAGGCCATTCCAAGACATTTAAATGTTTACCTTAAACCACTCGAGTGTTGCTTTAGCAGTAGGCTTAGGGACATTGTCCTGCTGGAAGGTGAACCTCAGTCCCAGTCTCAAATCTCAGGAAGACTGAAACAGGTTTCCCTCAAGAATTTCCCAGTATTTAGCGCCATCCATCATTCCTTCTATTCTGACCAGTTTCCCAGGCCCTGCCGATGAAAAAAATCCCCACCGCATGATGCTGCCACCACCATGCTTCACTTTGGGGATGGTGTTCTCGGGTTGAATGGAGGTTTTGGGTTTGTGCCAGACATAGCGTTTTCCTTGATGGCCAAAAAGCTAAATTTTAGTCTCATCTGACCAGAGTAAAATCTTCCATATGTCTGGGGAGTCTCCCACATGCCTTTTGGCAAAACCAAACGTGTTTGCTTATTTTTTCCTTTACGCAATGGCTTTTTTCTGGCCACTCTTCTGTAAAGCCCAGCTCTGTGGAGTGTACGGCTTAAAGTGGTCCTATGGACAGATACTCCAATCTCCGCTGTGGAGCTTTGCAGCTCCTTCAGGGTTATCTTTGGTCTCTTTGTTGCCTCTCTGATTAATTCCCCCCTTGCCTGGTTCGTGAGTTTTGGTGGGCAGCCCTCACATGGCAGGTTTGTTGTGGTGCCAGATTCTTAAAAAAAATATATTATGGATTTAATGCATTCAGGTGGGCTTTATTTAACTAATTATGTGACATGGCAGGTTTGTTGTGGTGTCATATTCTTTCAAATTTTGAATAATGGATTTAATGATGCTCTGTGGGATGTTCAAAGTTCCTGGTATTTTTTTATAACCCAACTCTGATCTGTACTTCAACACAACTTTGTCCAGAACAGTTTGGAGAGCTCCTTAGTCTTCATGGTGCTGCTTGCTTGGTGGTGTGTCCCTTGCTTAGTGGTGTTGCAGACTCTGGGGCCTTTCAGAACAGGTGTATATATACTAAGATCATGTGACAGGTCATGTGACACTGAGATTGCACACATGTGGACTTTATTTAACTAATTATCTGACATCTGAAGGTAATTGGTTGCACCAGATCTTATTTAGGGGCTTTATAGCAAAAGGGGGTGAATGCAGTTGAAGTTGGAATTTAACATACACCTTAGCCAAATACATTTAAACTCCGTTTTTCACAATTCCTGACATTTAATCCTAGTAAAAATTCTCTGTCTTTGGTCAGTTAGGATCACCACTTTATTTTAAGAATGTGAAATGTCAGAATAATAGTAGAGAGATTTATTTATTTCAGCCACATTCCCAGTGGGTCAGAAGTTTACATACACTCAATTAGTATCTGGTAGCATTGCCTTTACATTGTTTAATGTGTCAAATGTTTCAAGTAGCCTTCCACAAGCTTCCCACAATAAGTTGGGTGAATTTTGGCCCAGTCAGGTTTGTAGGCCTCCTTGCTCACACATGCTTTTTCAGTTCTGCCCACAAATTTTCTATCGGATTGAGGTCAGGGCTTTGTGATGGCCACTCCAATACCTTGACTTTGTTGTCCTTAAGCCATTTTGCCACAACTTTGTAAGTATGCTTGGGGTCATTGTCCATTTGGAAGACCCATTTGCAACCAAGCTTTAACTTCCTGACTGATGTCTTGAGATGTTGCTTCAATATATCCACATAATTTTTGCTCCTCATGATGCCATCTATTTTGTGAAGTGCACCAGTCCCTCCTGCAGCAAAGCACCCCCACAACATGATGCTGCCACCCTGTACTTCACGGTTGGGATGGTGTTCTTCGGCTTGCAAGCCTCCACCTTTTTCCTCCAAACATAACGATGGTCATTATGGCCAAACAGTTTTGTTTTTGTTTCATCGGACAAGTGGACATTTCCCCAAAAGGTATGATCTCTGTCCCCATGTGCAGTTGCAAACCGTAGTTTGGCTTTTTTATGGCGGTTTTGGAGCAGTGGCTTCTTCCTTGCTGAGCTGCCTTTCGGGTTATGTCAATATAGGACTCGTTTTACTGTGGATATAGATACTTATGTACCTGTTTCCTCCAGCCTCTTCACAAGGTCCTTTGCTGTTGTTCTGGGATTGATTTGCACTTTTTGCAACCAAAGTACGTTCATCTCTAGGAGACAGAATTCGTCTCCTTCCTGAGTGGTATGACGGCTGCGTGGTCCTATGGTGTTTATACTTGCGTACTATTGTTTGTACACATTAACGTGGTACCTGCAGGCATTTGGAAATTGCTCCCAAGGATGAACCATACTTGTGGACGTCTACAATTGTTTTCTGAGTTCTTGGCTGATTTCTTTTGATTTTCCCATGATGTCAAGCAATGAGGCACTGAGTTTGAAGATAGGCCTTGAAATACATCCACAGGTACACCTCCAATTGACTCAAATGATGTAAATTAGCCTATCTGAAGCTTCTAAAGCCACGACATCATTTTCTGGAATTTTCCAAGCTGTTTAAAGGCATAGTCAACTTAGTGTATGTAAACTTCTGACCCACTGGAATTGTGATACAGTAAATTATAAGTGAAACAATCTGTCTGTAAACAATTGTTGGAAAAATTACTTGTGTCATGCACAAAGTAGATGTCCTAACCAACTTGCCAAAACTATAGTTTGTTTGTTAAGAAGACATTTGTGGAGTGGTTGAAAATGTGTTTTAATGACTCTGACATAAGTGTATGTAAACTTCCAACTTCAACTGTACATTTTCAGATATTACACATTTCTCATTTTGTCAGGGAGTTGCTTTCATTTCAAGTTAAAGTTTACTGTTAGCTAGCTAGCTAACGTTAGCTGACTGGCTCGCTAGCCAATGTTACGTGTATGATCTGTGTAGTTCTATTATTCTCATTTCTGCACATAGCATGCACGACTTTTCTGGTTTTTATTTTTTAGAATTTTTTGAAAAAAGTAATTTTTTTCATTTCACTTCACCAATTTGGACTATTTATTGTATGTCCATTACATGAAATCCAAATAAAAGTCCATTTAAATTACATGTTGTAATGCAATCAAATAGGAAAAACGCCTATGGAGATTAATACTTTTGCAAGGCACTGTAGCTAGTTATCATTAAAATGCTGCGAAAATCGGTAGCTAGCTGACATTGTTGCAAGCTGTTCAGAAACTCAAAGTAGTCGTTAGGAACATTTTGACGGAAAATTCTATTTCCACATATACAGGCAATCAGCCACACACACACACACACACACACACACACACACACACACACACACACACACACACACACACACACACACACACACACACACACGGCCCAGCCCAGCCCAGAGGACCAATGACCAAGGAGATGGAGGTGGGGCTGGTTAGGGATGGCACGTTGAGAGGGGGGTTTGAGGAGGATTCTAAGGGTGTGTGTGAGGATGAGGGGTTGAGAATAGGGTAGAAGGGAATTTGAGCGAGGCCGAGGGCAGGGTGTGTGTGATGCTGGGGAAGGGAGGAGGGACCAGTAGGGAATGGTGTCAGCTGCGCAGGCAGCAGGGAAAGCCGACATCTTAATAAAACAGCCTCAGGCTAAACCCCATTAAAGGCCTCAGAGCCTGTTACCACTGCTGGCCAGGTAGCACACACTCACACACACACACACACACACACACACACAAATGTTTTATATATGGATCTGCGTGTGTCTGTCTGTCCATGTGTAAGGGCCTGTCTGTGCAGGGTGTGTGTGTGATGTTACAGACCTCAGTCTGACTATTGTGGCAATACGGTAGTCGAGGGAAATGGAAATATACCAAGAAGGGAGAAAACCCTACTCAAAACACACATATACACACACACACTAGGTATGTAAACTATACTATAGGCCCAGCTGGTGGAGATGTCATATGATCTTAAAATAATCTATACTATAGGCCAAGCTGGTGGAGTTGTCATGTTAACTTAAAATGTCTAATAGAGAAAGATAGATCAAATGTTTGTGTGTGGTTAGCTGAAACATTGTTTCCCATGACAATAAAGCCCCTTTGAATTAAATTGGAATTGGAATTGAGAGAGAGAGAGGGAGCCTGAACTCAGGTCTATTTAACATATACATTAATGAATTGTCAAAAACACTAGACAATCAACTGCCCCAAGTCTCACTCATAACGACACAGAAATAAAATGCTTCCTGTATTCTACTGTTCTGCTGTGCCCCTCAAAATAGGGGCTACAAAACAATTAAATCATTTGCAATAGTTGTGTCAGACCTGGGCAGTGGCAGTCAATCTGAAAAAGACAAATAACAAATTTGATAATATTTGTCACATGCTTTGTAAACAACAGGTGTAGACTAACAGTGAAATGCTTCCTAAACAGCAGGTGTAGACTAACAGTGAAATGCTTCCTAAACAGCAGGTGTAGACTAACAGTGAAATGCTTCCTAAACAGCAGGTGTAGACTAACAGTGAAATGCTTCCTAAAGAACAGGTGTAGACTAACAGTGAAATGCTTACAAAACAACAGGTGTACACTAATAGTGCAATGCTTCCTAAACAACAGGTGTAGACTAACAGTGATGTCCGTCGTTAAAGGTAGACCAAGGCGCAGCAGTGAATAACGAATAACAATAACGAGTAAAAATAACATGGTAGAGCCCGGGAGGTGGGTAGAGTCCAGTGGGTGGATAGAGTCTGGGAGGTGGGTAGAGTCCAGCGTGTGGGGTAGAGTCCAGCATGTGGGGTAGAGTCCAGCGTGTGGGTAGAATCCGGGAGGTGGGTAGAGTCCAGCGTGTGGGGTAGAGTCCAGCATGTGGGGTAGAGTCCAGCGTGTAGGTAGAGTCCAGTGGGTGGATAGAGTCCAGCGTGTGGGGTAGAGTCCAGCGTGTGGGGTAGAGTTCAGCGTGTGGGTAGAGTCCAGTGGGTGGATAGAGTCTGGCATGTGGGTAGAGTCCGGGAGATGGGTAGACTCCAGCGTGTGGGTAGAGTCCAGCGTGTGGGGTAGAGTCCAGCGGGTGGGTAGAGTCCAGCGTGTGGGTAGAGTCCGGCATGTGGGTAGAGTCCAGCGTGTGGGTAGAGTCCAGCGTGTGGGTAGAGTCCAGCGTGTGGGGTAGAGTCCAGCTGGTGGGTAGAGTCCAGCGTGTGGGTAGAGTCCGGCATGTGGGTAGAGTACAGCGTGTGGGGTAGAGTCCAGCGTGTGGGGTAGAGTCCAGCGTGTGGGTAGAGTCCAGCGTGTGGGTAGAGTCCAGAGTGTGGGTAGAGTCCGGCGTGTGGGTAGAGTCCGGCATGTGGGGTAGAGTCCGGGAGGTGGGTAGAGTCCAGCGTATGGGTAGAGTCCGGCGTGTGGGGTAGAGTCCAGCATGTGGGGTAGAGGCCGGCGTGTGGGTAGAGTCTGACGTGTAGGTAGAGTACAGCGTGTGGGTAGAGTCCAGTGCGTTGGGTAGAGTCCAGCGCGTGAGGTAGAGTCCAGCATGTGGAGTAGAGTCCAGCGGGTGGGGTAGAGGCCGGCGTGTGGGTAGAGTCTGGCGTGTAGGTAGAGTACAGCGTGTGGGTAGAGTCCAGTGCGTTGGGTAGAGTCCAGCGCGTGAGGTAGAGTCCAGCATGTGGAGTAGAGTCCAGCGGGTGGGTAGAGTCCAGCGGGTGGGTAGAGTCCAGCGTGTGGGTAGAGTCCAGCGTGTGGGTAAAGTCCAGCGTGTGGGTGGAGTCCGGGAGGTGGGTAGAGCCCGGCGTGTGGGTAGAGTCCAGCGTGTGGATAGAGTCCAGTGTGTGGGGTAGAGTCCAGCGGGTGGGTAGAGTCCAGCGTGTGGGTAGAGTCCAGCGTGTGGATAGAGTCCAGTGTGTGGGGTAGAGTCCAGCGTGTGGGTAGAGTCCAGCGGGTGGATAGAGTCCAGCGTGTGGGTAGAGTCCAGCGTGTGGGGTAAAGTCCAGCGTGTGGGGTAGAGTCCAGCGTGTGGGTGGAGTCCGGGAGGTGGGTAGAGCCCGGCGTGTGGGTAGAGTCCAGCTTGTGAGGTAAAGTCCAGCGTAGGGGTAGAGTCCAGCGTGCGGGGTAGAGTCCGGGAGGTGGGTTGAGTCCGGGAGGTTGGTAGAGTCCGGTGTGAGTGTGGAATCCAGCGTGTGGGTAGAGTCCAGCATGTGGAGTAAAGTCCAGCGGGTGGGTAGAGTCCAGCGTGTTTGGTAGTGTCCAGGAGGTGGGTAGAGTCCAGCGTGTGGGTGGAGTCCGGGAGGTGGGTAGAGCCCGATGTGTGGGTAGAGTCCAGCGTGTTTGGTAGAATCCAGCGTGTGGGTAGATTCCAGCGTGTGAGGTAGAGTCCAGTGTGTGGATAGAGTCCAGCGTGTGGGTAGAGTCCAGCGTGTGGGTAGAGTCCAGTGTGTGGGTAGAGTCCAGCGTGTGGGGTAGAGTCCATCGTGTGGGGTAGAGTCCAGTGTGTGGATAGAGTCCAGTGTGTGGGGTAGAGTCCAGCGTGTGGGTAGAGTCCAGCGGGTGGGTAGAGTCCAGCCTGTGGGGTAGAGTCCAGCGTGTGGGTAGAGTCCATCGTGTGGGTAGAGTCCAGCGTGTGGGTAGAGTCCAGCGTGTGGGGTAGAGTCCAGCGTGTGGGTAGAGTCCAGCGGGTGGGTAGAGTCCAGTGTGTTTGTAGAGTCCAGCGGGTGGGTAGAGTCCAGCGTGTGGGGTAGAGTCCAGCGTGTGGTAGAGTCCAGCGGGTGGGTAGAGTCCAGCGGGTGGGTAGAGTCCGGGAGGTTGGTAGAGTCCGGCGTGAGTGTGGAATCCAGCGTGTGGGTAGAGTCCAGCATGTGGAGTAAAGTCCAGCGGGTGGGTAGAGTCCAGTGTGTAGGTAGAGTCCAGTGTGTGGGTAGAGTCCAGCGTGTGGGAAGACTTCAGCATGTGGGTAGAGTCCAGCATGTGGGGTAGACTACAGCGTGTGGGTAGAGTCCAGCGTGTGGGAAGAGTCCAGCGTGTGGGTAGAGTCCAGCGTGTGGGTAGAGTCCAGCTTGTGGGTGTAGTCCAGCGTGTGGGTAGAGTCCAGCATGTGGCGTAGAGTCCAGCTTGTGGGGTAGAGTCCAGCGTGTTTAGTAGTGTCCAGGAGGTGGGTAGAGTCCAGCGTGTGGGTGGAGTCCGGGAGGAGGGTAGAGCCCAACGTGTGGGTAGAGTCCAGCGTGTTTGGTAGAATCCAGCATGTGGGTAGAGTCCAGCGTGTGGGGTAGAGTCCAGTGTGTGGATAGAGTCCAGCTTGTGGGTAGAGTCCAGCGTGTGGGTAGAGTCCAGCGTGTGGGTAGAGTCCAGTGTGTGGGTAGAGTCCAGCGTGTGGTGTAGAGTCCAGCGTGTGGGTAGAGTCCAGCGTGTGGGTAGAGTCCAGCGTGTGGGGTAGAGTCCAGTGTGTGGATAGAGTCCAGCGTGTGGGTAGAGTCCAGCGTGTGGGTAGAGTCCAGCGTGTGGGTAGAGTCCAGCGTGTGGATAGAGTCCAGTGTGTGGGGTAGAGTCCAGCGTGTGGGTAGAGTCCAGCGGGTGGGTAGAGTCCAGCCTGCGGGGTAGAGTCCAGCGTGTGGGTAGAGTCCAGCGTGTGGGTAGAGTCCAGCGTGTGGGTAGAGTCCAGTGTGTGGGGTAGAGTCCAGCGTGTGGGTAGAGTCCAGAGTGTGGGTAGAGTCCAGCGTGTGGGTAGAGTCCAGCGGGTGGGTAGAGTCCAGCCTGCGGGGTAGAGTCCGGGAGGTGGGTTGAGTCCGGGAGGTTGGTAGAGTCCGGCGTGTGTGTGGAATCCAGCATGTGGGTAGAGTCCAGCATGTGGGGTAGACTACAGCGTGTGGGTAGAGTCCAGCGTGTGGGAAGACTCCAGCATGTGGGTAGAGTCCAGCATGTGGGGTAGAGTCCAGCGTGTGGGTAGAGTCCAGCGTGTGGGTAGAGTCCAGCTTGTGGGTGTAGTCCAGCGTGTGGGTAGAGTCCAGCATGTGGGGTAGAGTCCAGCTTGTGGGGTAGAGTCCAGCGTGTTTGGTAGTGTCCAGGAGGTGGGTAGAGTCCAGCGTGTGGGTGGAGTCCGGGAGGTGGGTAGAGCCCGACGTGTGGGTAGAGTCCAGTGTGTTTGGTAGATTCCAGCGTGTGGGGTAGAGTCCAGTGTGTGGATAGAGTCCAGCGTGTGGGTAGAGTCCAGCGTGTGGGTAGAGTCCAGCGTGTGGGTAGAGTCCAGTGTGTGGGTAGAGTCCAGCGTGTGGGGTAGAGTCCATCGTGTGGGGTAGAGTCCAGTGTGTGGTTAGAGTCCAGCGTGTTGGGTAGAGTCCATCGTGTGGGGTAGAGTCCAGCGTGTGGGTAGAGTCCAGCGTGTGGGGTAGAGTCCAGCGTGTGGTAGAGTCCAGCGGGTGGGTAGAGTCCAGCGGGTGGGTAGAGTCCAGCTTTTGGTTTAGAGTCCAGCGTGTGGGTAGAGTCCAGCGTGTGGGTAGAGTCCAGTGTGTGGGGTAGAGTCCAGCGTGTGGGGTAGAGTCCATCGTGTGGGGTAGAGTCCAGTGCGTGGGTAGAGTCCAGCATGTGTAGTAGTGTCCAGCGGGTGGGTCGCGTCCAGCTTGTGGTTTAGAGTCCAGCGTGCGTGGTAGAGTCCAGCGGGTGGGTAGAGTCCAGCTTTCGGGGTAGAGTCCAGCGTTCGGGGTAGAGTCCAGCGTTCGGGGTAGAGTTCAGCGTGCGGGGTAGAGTCCAGCGTACGTGGTAGAGTCCGGGAGATCGGTAGAGTCCGGCGTGAGTGTGGAATCCAGTGTGTGGGGTAGAGTCCAGCGTGTGGGCTGGAGTCCGGCACGTGGGTAGAGTCCGGCATGTGGGGTAGAGTCCAGCGTGTGGGCTGGAGTCCAGCATGTGGGTAGAGTCCGGCATGTGGGGTAGAGTCCAGCGTGTGGGTAGAGTCCAGCGTGTGGGTAGAGTCCAGCGCGTGGCGTAGAGTCCAGCGCATGGGGTAGAGTCCAGCGCGTGGGGTAGAGTCTAGCGCATGGAGTAGAGTCTAGCGTGTGGGGTAGAGTCGAGCGTGTGGTGTAGAGTCCAGCGGGTGGGTAGAGTCCAGTGTGTGTGCATAGAGTCAGAGCAAGAGTTAGTTAAAAAAAAATGTCAATGCAAGTTGTCCGGTAGCCAATTGATTAGCTATTTAGCAGTGTTGTTTATCAGCCTTATGGCTTGGAGGTAGAAGCTTTTCAGGTTCCTGTTGGTTCCAGACGTGGTGCACTGGTACAGCTTGCCGTGCTGTAGCAGAGAGTCTTTGACAATTTCTGTGCTCTCCTTCGACACCGCCTGGTACAGAGGTCCTGGATGGCAGGGAGTTTGACCCAGGTAAAAATAAATAAAAAATGTACTGGGCGATCTACCCTCTGTAGCAAAAATGTATGATATTCCAGAAAAGGGTCCAGATGTAAGGGAAAGCGATATACATTTTTACTGAGCCGCACTGAAATACAACACACAGACACGTACTCATACGGGGACTAAAGATCAGCTCTTCAACCTGGCTGTGAATGAACTGAAGGACAAAGCAAGAGGGTTTTCTATGCCATTAAAAAATCTATTAATTAAATGAAATACACCAATTAGGATCTGGCTATAAAATATTCTAATCAATAATAGAACCAAAAGCACTATATGGCAGTGAAGGGTGGGGTCCACTATATGGCAGTGAAGGGTGGGGTCCACTATATGGCAGTGAAGGGTGGGGTCCACTATATGGCAGTGAAGGGTGGGGTCCACTATATGGCAGTGAAGGGTGGGTTCCGCTTATAAAACTACCATGTGCCAAATGGGACAAACACCAAACTGAAATGCTGAATGCAGAATTCTGTAAGCACATCCTAAGAGTACAGAGAACAAACAATGCATGCAGAGCAGAATTAGGCCAATTTCATTTTCTGATTAGATTTAAAAAAAATAGCCACAAAATGTTAGAATCATTAAAAATAGGGGACTCCCACTCCATCCACTACAAAGCCCTCACATGCCAAGATTTGACCATAGAGAAGAGTCCCCTCAGCCAACTGGTTCTGAGGCTCGTTTCACTAACCCAAACCAACCCCAAAGAGCCTCAGGACAGGAATAAATAAATCTGGCCCAACCATATAATCACAAAGCAAAAATAAAAATATATCACCTACTGGAAAGAAAACACAAAAAAATAAGTCATCTTCAATGCTATTTGTTTCTTAACAGACAGTACATGGAGGCAGACTATCTGCCTACTGTGACCGATAGAAGAGGAAAACACTGACTAGAACAGACTCAGTGAGGACAGTCTGGCTATAGAGACTGGTCGACACAGATAAACCTGGCTGCCCAGAGAGGACAGTCTGGCTATAGAGACCGGTCGTCACAGATAAACCTGGCTGCCCAGAGAGGACAGTCTGGCTATAGAGACCGGTCGTCACAGACAAACCTGGCTGCCCAGAGAGGACAGTCTGGCTATAGAGACCGGTCGACACAGATAAACCTGGCTGCCCAGAGAGGACAGTCTGGCTATAGAGACCGGTCGTCACAGACAATCCTGGCTACCCAGAGAGGACAGGCTGGCTATAGAGACTGGTTGCCACAGACAAACCTGTGCTGCTGGCAACATATGAATTACGTTTTTGCCGACGTTTATTGACACCAGCCATATTCAACGGGTGTCGAGAGTAGATGGCAAGACAAAATTTAAGAATGCACCCGAAGTGGTTACTTGCATAGTGGAGTCTTTTGTTAGCTAGGTAAACAATGAACCATAATACCAACTCATGACGTTACTACCCTGCATGAATCTGCAGGTAGCTTACCAACCAGGTTCAATGTTAGCTAGCTAACATTAGGTTAAAACTAGCAATGCAAATGGCTCTGAGATACGAATAATATTACTACACAGATCATACATGTAACGTTAGCTAGCTAGCCAGCCAGTTTACGTTAGCTAGCTAGCTAACAGTACACTTTAACTTGAAATGAAAACTACTTTCTGACAAAATTAGAAACGTGTAATATCTGAAAATGTAGCTAGCTAGACTCTCTTACCCGTATACATCAATCATGGATGTACAAGTCTCCTGTAGTAGCCCTTAGTTTGAAGATGTAATCCGGAGACAGGTGTTTTCTCCATTTCCTTAGCTATCGTACTCGAATTCCACTGATTTCAAAACTCAGTCCTCCAGAAAGTGGAAAGAAGCACTTATGCAGTTTTTCTACAAGATACGTTTAAAAAAAGCCATGTTAGACAGGATTACCTAGACATACTGACCAGCTCAAATAGACAGAAGCATGCAATATGGCAGACCAATCCAAACTCATCTTTCGGCATGTCCAGCCCACTCATTATCTCAGCCAAACATGGTTAGCTGTAAGGTTGCTGACTTATTTAATCGCTAAGCCAACTAGGCTCGTAAGTTAACAATTATATTAGTGTTTACAGATGGCAAACAAGTTTGTTATTAAGGCACATGAAAGTTGATGGTACTTCCACCTTATTCATGATGATGGTACTCCCACCTTATTCACTGATGATGGTACTCCCACCTTATTCACTGATGATGGTACTCCCACCTTATTCATGATGATGGTACTCCCACCTTATTCATGATGATGGTACTCCCACCTTAGTCATGATGATGGTACTCCCACCTTATTCACTGATGATGGTACTCCCACCTTATTCATGATGATGGTACTCCCACCTTATTCATGATGATGGTACTCCCACCTTAGTCATGATGATGGTACTCCCACCTTATTCACTGATGATGGTACTCCCACCTTATTCATAATGATGGTACTCCCACCTTATTCACTGTTGATGGTACTCCCACCTTATTCACTGATGATGGTACTCCCACCTTATTCACTGATGATGGTATTCCCACCTTATTCATAATGATGGTACTCCCACCTTATTCATGATGATGGTACTCCCACCTTATTCATGATGATGGTACTCCCACCTTATTCACTGATGATGGTACTCCCACCTTATTCACTGATGATGGTACTCCCACCTTATTCATGATGATGGTACTCCCACCTTATTCACTGATGATGGTACTCCCACCTTATTCATGATGATGGTACTCCCACCTTAGTCATGATGATGGTACTCCCACCTTATTCATGATGACGGTACTCCCACCTTATTCACTGATGATGGTACTCCCACCTTATTCACTGATGATGGTACTCCCACCTTATTCACTGTTGATGGTACTCCCACCTTATTAACTGATGATGGTACTCCCACCTTATTCACTGATGATGGTACTCCCACCTTATTCACTGATGATGGTACTCCCACCTTATTCACTGTTGATGGTACTCCCACCTTATTCACTGTTGATGGTACTCCCACCTTATTCACTGATGATGGTACTCCCACCTTATTCACTGTTGATGGTACTCCCACCTTATTCACTGATGATGGTACTCCCACCTTATTCATGATGATGGTACTCCCACCTTATTCACTGATGATGGTACTCCCACCTTATTCATGATGATGGTACTCCCACCTTATTCACTGATGATGGTCTCCCACCTTATTCACTGATGATGGTACTCCCACCTTATTCACTGATGATGGTACTCCCACCTTATTCACTGTTGATGGTACTCCCACCTTATTCACTGATGATGGTACTCCCACCTTTTTCATGATGATGGTACTCCCACCTTATTCATGATGATGGTACTCCCACCTTATTCACTGATGATGGTACTCCCACCTTATTCATGATGATGGTACTCCCACCTTATTCACTGTTGATGGTACTCCCACCTTATTCATGATGATGGTACTCCCACCTTATTCATGATGATGGTACTCCCACCTTATTCACTGATGATGGTACTCCCACCTTATTCACTGATGATGGTACTCCCCACCTTATTCACTGATGATGGTACTCCCACCTTATTCATGATGATGGTACTCCCACCTTATTCACTGATGATGGTACTCCCACCTTATTCACTGATGATGGTACTCCCACCTTATTCACTGATGATGGTACTCCCACCTTTTTCATGATGATGGTACTCCCACCTTATTCATGATGATGGTACTCCCACCTTATTCACTGATGATGGTACTCCCACCTTATTCATGATGATGGTACTCCCACCTTATTCACTGATGATGGTACTCCCACCTTATTCACTGATGATGGTACTCCCACCTTATTCACTGATGATGGTACTCCCACCTTATTCACTGATGATGGTACTCCCACCTTATTCACTGTTGATGGTACTCCCACCTTATTCACTGATGATGGTACTCCCACCTTATTCATGATGATGGTACTCCCACCTTATTCACTGATGATGGTACTCCCACCTTATTCATGATGATGGTACTCCCACCTGCCATACTTTACTGTGGTCTCTCCTCCTATCCTCTTTCTCCTCTCTTCCTCTCCTTCCCTCCCTTCCTCTTTTCCTTCCCTCCTATCCTCTTTCTCCTCTCTTCCTCTCCTTCTCTCCTCTCCTCTCTTCCTCTCCTCTTTCTCTCCTCTCCTCATCTCCTTCCCTCCTCTCATCTCCGTCCCTCCTCTCCTCCTCTCCTATTTCTCATCTCATCTCCTCTCCTTCCCTCTTCTCTTCTTTTTCCTCTCGTCTCCTTCACTCCTCTCCTCTTTCTCCTCTCCTCTCCTTCACTCCTCTCCTCTTTCTCATCTCCTTCCCTCCTATCCTCTTTCTCTTCTCTTCCTCTCGCTTCCTTCCCTCCTCTCCGCATCTCCTTCCCTCCTCTCCTCCTCTCCTATTTCTCATCTCATCTCTTCTCCTTCCCTTCTCTCTTCTTTCTCCTCTCATCTCCTTCACTCCTCTCCTTTCTCCTCTCCTCTCATCTCCTTCCCTCCTATCCTCTTTCTCCTCTCTTACTCTCCTTTCCTTCCCTCCTCTCCTCTTTCTCTCCTCTCCTCATCTCCTTCTCTCCTCTCATCTCCGTCCCTCCTCTCCTCCTCTCCTGTTTCTCCTCTCATATCATCTCCTCTCCTCTCCTCTCTTCTTTCTCCTCTCATCTCCTTCACTCCTCTCAAATCAAATCAATCAAATCAAATCAAATGTATTTATATAGCCCTTCTTACATCAGCTGATATCTCAAAGTGCTGTACAGAAACCCAGCCTAAAACCCCAAACAGCAAGCAATGCAGGTGTAGAAGCACGGTGGCTAGGAAAAACTCCCTAGAAAGGCCAAAACCTAGGAAGAAACCTAGAGAGGAACCAGGCTATGAGGGGTGGCCAGTCCTCTTCTGGCTGTGCCAGGTGGAGATTAGAGGAGATCCTCTCCTCTTTCTCCTTTCTTACTCTCCTTTCCTTTCCTCCTCTTTCTCCCCTCTCCTCATCTCCTTCCCTCCTCTCCTATTTCTCCTCTCTTACTCTCCTCTCCTTCCCTCCTCTCCTCTTTCTCCTCTCCTTTCCTTCCCTCCTCTCCCCTCACTTTTCTCCTGTCTCCCCCTCTCCTCTCCTCCTCTCCTATTTCTCCTCTTTCTCCTCTCCTTCCCTCCTCTCCTCTTTCTCCTCTCCTTTCCTTCCCTCCTCTCCCCTCACTTTTCTCCTGTCTCCCCCTCTCCTCTCCTCCTCTCCTATTTCTCCTCTTTCTCATCTCCTTCCCTCCTCTCCTCTTTCTCCTCTCCTCTCCTTCCCTCCTCTCCTATTTCTCCTCTTTCTCCTCTCCTCTCCTTCCCTCCTCTCCTATTTCTCCTCTTTCTCCTCTCCTTTCCTTCCCTCCTCTCCCCTCACTTTTCTCCTGTCTCCCCCTCTCCTTCCCTCCTCTCCTATTTCTCCTCTCCTTTCCTTCCCTCCTCTTCCCTCACTTTTCTCCTGTCTCCCCCTCTCCTCTCCTCCTCTCCTATTTCTCCTCTCCTCCTCTCCTATTTCTCCTCTTTCTCATCTCCTTCCCTCCTCTCCTCTCCTTCCCTCCTCTCCTATTTCTCCTCTCTTCTTCTCCTCCCACTCCTCCTTTCTTCTATGTTCATTCCCCCCGCTCTCTACACTCCCACCTGGTGGTTAAACATCAGTCCAGCAAACGTCCACACACACCCACTTTCTTTCTCTCTCATATGCACACACAGATATGACAAAATAATGTACACAACCAGAGAGCCATATGGAAAGCTGGTCTGAGTTCAGACAGGCTCTTATTGGTGTTGTAATATAGCTGAGTTCAGACAGGCTCTTATTGGTGTTGTAATATAGCTGAGTTCAGACAGGCTCTTATTGGTGTTGTAATATAGCTGAGTTCAGACAGGCTCTTATTGGTGTTGTACTATAGCTGATTTCAGACAGGCTCTTATTGGTGTTGTAATGTAGCTGAGTTCAGACAGGCTCTTATTGGTGTTGTAATATAGCTGAGTTCAGACAGGCTCTTATTGGTGTTGTAATATAGCTGAGTTCAGACAGGCTCTTATTGGTGTTGTAATATAGCTGAGTTCAGACAGGCTCTTATTGGTGTTGTACTATAGCTGATTTCAGACAGGCTCTTATTGGTGTTGTAATGTAGCTGAGTTCAGACAGGCTCTTATTGGTGTTGTAATATAGCTGAGTTCAGACAGGCTCTTATTGGTGTTGTACTATAGCTGAGTTCAGACAGGCTCTTATTGGTGGCGTGGGCTTCTAGAACCATATCTAAGAAGAATAATGCCAGCAGGGTAAAGGGTGGTTAATGCATCCGTACCAAGTCGTTGTGGGGGGGGGGGGGGGGGGGCTCCAGTGAACCCTGTAATGCTCCTATTAGAAGCTTTAGTTAAAATGGCATTTCATCAGGCAGCTGACAAGTCAGTTATTTCTCTCTCTCCCTCCGTCTCTCCCTCGCTCCCTCCGGCTCAGTGACAGTAGCCTTAGGCCTGAGATAAAGAGGCGGCACACCACACACACACTCACACACATACACACTCACATACACACTCACACACACACACACTCAAATACACACTCACACACACTCACACACACACTCACACACACACTCACACACACACTCACACTCAAACACACATGGCAGAAGAGAAGTGACATCCTGTCAAAACAATAGTTTAGTACAACACCAATAAGAGCCTGTCTGAACTCAGCTACATTACAACACCAATAAGAGCCTGTCTGAACTCAGCTATAGTACAACACCAATAAGAGCCTGTCTGAACTCAGCTATATTACAACACCAATAAGAGCCTGTCTGAACTCAGCTATATTACAACACCAATAAGAGCCTGTCTGAACTCAGCTATAGTACAACACCAATAAGAGTCTGTCTGAACTCAGCTACATTACAACACCAATAAGAGCCTGTCTGAACTCAGCTACATTACAACACCAATAAGAGCCTGTCTGAACTCAGCTACATTACAACACCAATAAGAGCCTGTCTGAACTCAGCTATAGTACAACACCAATAAGAGTCTGTCTGAACTCAGACCAGCTTTCCATATGGCTCTCTGCCTGTTAACATTATTTTGTCATATCTGTGTGTAGATTTTTTATTTGGTTTTAGTGGATTTTTCACAGGTTAGAAAGGATGCACCTTAATAAAATGCACAAAAACAAAATGTTCTATTGCCAGAGTTTTGGTTGAACACATCTTTTATTTTGATAAGGAATGTATTGAAAAAAAAACATGTAAACCTGGTTTACAAAATGTATGAAATATTTGAAATGTTTTTAAATAATTAGTCTGAGGTACAAGGAAAGGAAAGGGAAAGAAACACTTATTTAAGGGTGTGAATGACCACCCTCACTAGACAGGCTAGAGACATTGGCTAAGATTTAAATGTAATATGTAATACTGATCAATTACAAAGAAGTTTATAATTTATAAAATTTCCCAAGTGTGATTCGAACCATGGGAGAGAGAGATAGAGAGCACTGCCTCTGAAGGAGGGGAGCCTGTCTCTAATCTATTTTGCTATGACTTTATGAGATACAATTATTTCTTTTTGGAGATATTACGGGTAGTAATTCTAATTCATTTTTTTTAAACAATCACAATGTGAGTCGTGTAAAAAAGGGGGGAATTACCAGTCCCTTGGGGCCTTTTGGTTAAATGTGTAAGTTGACTTTGTTCACATGCCTGCCTGTAAAAGGAAGGGATACATGTTGGTAATGGTTGACAGTTACTCCAAGTTGGTTGGAGTATACACCTCGAGTGATATATAGAAGTGTATCAAATTATATATGAATGGCTGTGTGCTTTGTCCGTTTTTGTTGTTTGTTTCAATACAAATCTCACCAGATTGGGTCTGCTGTATGGTCAGGCTGTCTCCCTAAGGACTGGCACTCTAACTCCCTGACCCTGTAACTTTTCAGTGAGATCGTCGGTATGATAAGGGAGTTTTAGCCAATTTGGAAAATGGTTTCAACAGTGTGTTGTTATGCTCTTTGACATTTGTCTAGAAATGTTGGTATTAAGAAAATTGGGAATGTAATAATTTGTCATACGGTGAATAGATGGTCTGGATTTCCAGAATCAAAAATGTCTTCAATTGTTGTTTTGCTCTGTCTTCTCTCGAGTTATGGTGAAGGTGACCACAGATGGTGTCTTGATGCATGGAATGGATCATTTGTCCAAGAACAATGTGAACCTCAACCCCCCCAACCAGCTGAAGAATAGTGACAAAGGCATTCACTATGACATTGTTTCTCACCACTACCTGAGACCTGAGTCCGAGCCAGCAACCTGTACACTGCATCCAGTCGCAGCTATCAACTGCCTTTTCTCTCATGCCTTTTTCTCTCAGGAGTGCGACATGAGTCCACGTGTAGTGAGCATGGGGAGAGGTCCATTCCAAACTTCTCTCATGTTGCTTGTATACTGGTTGACAAATGGACAAGACATAATGGGTGGTAGAGGTGTTGGCAGCCTAGGTGAGACCTTGAAATCGGGACAATATCAAGGTCCATCAACTGTGACAGGCATGAGTTACCAATGAGCTGTTGGGAAGATGAACTGTGACGCTATCTGAAGAAGAACCAATGAAGACGTGATAGAAGGCTGAATGCCAGGAAAAACGGTGGTGGTCAACTGTACCTGTAAATTGATTTATAGTAATTTAGAAAATTTATAGTAATTTAGACTAAGAACGCATTGAGATACTGATCTGTAATTATAACCCTTATGAGAACCGTAATGCTAGAGTTATCAAATCAAATTTATTTATATAGCCCTTCTTACATTAGCTGATATCTCAAAGTGCTGTACAGAAACCCAGCCTAAAACCCCAAACAGCAAGCAATGCAGGTGTAGAAGCACGGTGGCTAGGAAAAACTCCCTAGAAAGGCCAACACCTAGGAAGAAACCTAGAGAGGTACCAGGCTATGAGGGGTGGCCAGTCCTCTTCTGGCTGTGCCGGGTAGAGATTATAACAGCACATGGCCAAGATGTTCAAATGTTCATAAATGACCAGCATGGTCAAATAATAATAATCATAGTAGTTGTCGAGGGTGCAACAAGTCAGCAACTCAAGAGTAAGTGTCAGTTGGCTTTTTCATAGCTGATCTTTGAGAGTATCTCTACCGCTCCTGCAGTCTCTAGAGAGTTGAAAACAGCAGGTCTGGGACAGGTAGCACCTCCGGTGAACAGGTCAGAGTTCCAGCAGGTCTGGGACAGCAGGTCTGGGACAGGTAGCACATCCGGTGAACAGGTCAGGGTTCCAGCAGGTCTGGGACAGCAGGACTGGGACAGGTAGCACGTCCGGTGAACAGGTCAGGGTTCCATAGCCGCAGGCAGAACAGTTGAAACTGGAGCAGCAGCATGGCCAGGTGGCCTGGGGACAGCAAGGAGTCATCATGCCATGTAGTCCTGAGGCATGGTCCTAGGGCTCAGGTCCTCCGAGAGAGAGAAAGAAAGAGAGAAAGAGAGAATTAGAGAGAGCATATTTAAATTCACACAGGACACCTGATAAGACAAGAGAAATACTCCAGATGTAACAGACTGACCCTAGCCCCCCGACACGTAAACTACTACAGCATAAATACTGGAGGCTGAGACAGGAGGGGTCAGGAGACACTGTGGCCCCATCCGAAGAAACCCCCAGACAGGGCCAAACAGGCAGGATATAACCCCACCCACTTTGCCAAAGCACAGGCCCCACACCACTGGAGGGATATCTCCAACCACCAACTTACCATCCTGAGACAAGGCCGAGTACAGCCCACAAAGATCCCCGCCACAGCACAACCCAAGTGGCGGGCGCCAACCCAGACAGGAAGTCCACGTCAGTGACTCAACCCACTCAAGTGACACACCCCCGCAGGGACGGCATGGAAGAACACCAGTAAGCCAGTGACTCAGCCCCTGTAATAGGGTTAGAGGCAGAGAATCCCAGTGGAGAGAGGGGAACCAGCCAGGCAGAGACAGCAAGGACGGTTCATTGCTCCAGCCTTTCCGTTCACCTTCACACCCCTGGGCCAGACTACACTTAACCTGTTGGGGCTAGGGGGCAGTATTTGCACGGCCGGATAAAAAACGTACCCAATTTAATCTGGTTACTACTCCTGCCCAGTAACTAGAATATGCATATAATAATTGGCTTTGGATAGAAAACACCCTAAAGTTTCTAAAACTGTTTGAATGGTGTCTGTGAGTTTAACAAAACTCATTTGGCAGGCCAAAACCTGAGAAGATTCCTTACAGGAAGTGGCCTGTCTGACCATTTCTTGCCCTCCTTGATCATCTCTAACAAAAACAGGGGATCTCTGGCATGACGTGACACTTCCTACGGCTCCCATAGGCTCTCAGAAACCGGGAAAAAGCTGAATGACGTAATTTCAGGCCCAGGCTGAAACACACTAGCGCGTTTGGCAAGTGCTCTATCAGAGGGCCATCAGACTGAGGCTCGTGCATGAGGGGATAGCATGCTTTTACTTTCACTCTCTTTGTAATAAGAAACGATTTCCCGGTCGGAATATTATCGCTTTTTTACGAGAAAAATGGCATAAAAATTGATTTTAAACAGCGATTGACATCCTTCGAAGTACGGTAATGGAATATTTAGAATTTTTTTGTCATGAAATGCGTCGTGCTCGTAACCCTTATTTATCCTTTCGGATAGTGTCTTGAACGCACAAACAAAACGCCGCTATTTGGATATAACAATGGATTATTTGGGACCAAACCAACATTTGTTATTGAAGTAGAAGTCCTGGGAATGCATTCTGACGAAGACAGCAAAGGTAATAACATTTTTCTTATAGTAAATCTGACTTTGGTGAGTGCTAAACTTGCTGGGTGTCTAAATAGCTAGCCCTGTGATGCCGGGCTATCTACTTAGAATATTGCAAAATGTGCTTTCACCGAAAAGCTATTTTAAAATCGGACATATCGAGTGCATAGAGGAGTTCTGAATCTATAATTCTTAAAATAATTGTTATGTTTTTTGTGAACGTTTATCGTGAGTAATTTAGTAAATTCACCGGAAGTGTTCGGTGGGAATGCTAGTCACATGCTAGTCACCTGCTAATGTAAAAAGCTGTTTTTTGATATAAATATGAACTTGATTGAACAGACATGCATGTATTGTATAACATAATGTCCTAAGATTGTCATCTGATGAAGATCATCAAAGGTTAGTGCTGCATTTAGCTGTGGTTTGGGTTTATGTGACATTATATGCTAGCTTGAAAAATGGGTGTCTGATTATTTATGGCTGGGTACTCTGCTGACATAATCTAATGTTTTGCTTACGTTGTAAAGCCTTTTTGAAATCAGACAGTGTGGTTAGATTAACTGCTAGCTAGTGGGTTTGCTAGCTAGCCAACCGTTACCGACTAGCAGCGCTGTAGATACTAATACATTGCAACGGAACGATTTGACTAGTGCAGTGTTAGCTAGCTAGCTACATAGTTGTCTTTGTCATAGCTTGATAATAGTGTAGTTTAGTAATTATTGAGGTTAGCTAGCCAGCTATTTCCGTCCCCCGCGACGCCATTGTTCCATACCTAGCCAACTATTACCGACGAGCAGCATTGTAGAAACTAAATACATTACAAAGGAACGTCTTGATTAGTCTTATGTTAGCTAGCTACAAAGTTGCTTTTGTATCATGACAAGGTGTAGTACTGAAACTATCGAGGCTACCTAGCCAGCTACACGTTCAAACAAAGTCAACAACGCAGCCACTGCTAGCTAGCCTACTCCACCAGCCAGCAGTACTGTATTTTTATTTATTTTAGTCAATAAGATTTTCGCAACGTAAGCTTAACTCTCTGAACATTCGAGATGTGTAGTCCACTTGTCATTCCAATCTCCTTTGCATTAGCGTAGCCTCTTCTGTAGCTTGTCAACTATGTGTCTGTTCTCTCCCCTCTGCACAGGCCATACAAACGCTTCACACCGCGTGGCCGCTGCCACTCTAACCTGGTGGTCCCAGCGCGCACGACCCACGTGGAGTTCCAGGTCTCCGGCAGCCTCTGGAACTGCCGGTCTGCGGCCAACAAGGCTGAGTTCATCTCAGCCTATGCTACCCTCCAGTCCCTAGACTTCCTGGCGCTGACGGAAACATGGATTACCACAGATAACACTGCTACTCCTACTGCTCTCTCCTCGTCTGCCCACGTGTTCTCGCATACCCCTAGAGCATCGAGCCAGCGGGGTGGTGGCACTGGAATCCTCATCTCTCCCAAGTGGACATTCTCTCTTTCTCCCCTGACCCATCTGTCTATCTCGTCATTTGAGTTCCATGCTGTCACAGTTAGCAGCCCTTTCAAGCTTAACATCCTTATCATTTATCGCCCTCCAGGTTCCCTTGGAGAGTTCATCAATGAGCTTGACGCCTTGATAAGTTCCTTTCCTGAGGATGGCTCACCTCTCACAGTTCTGGGTGACTTTAACCTCCCCACGTCTACCTTTGACTCATTCCTCTCTGCCTCCTTCTTTCCATTCCTCTCCTCTTTTGACCTCACCCTCTCACCTTCCCCCCCTACTCACAAGGCAGGCAATACGCTTGACCTCATCTTTACTAGATGCTGTTCTTCCACTAATCTCATTGCAACTCCCCTCCAAGTCTCCGACCACTACCTTGTATCCTTTTCCCTCTCGCTCTCATCCAACACTTCTCACTCTGCCCCTACTCGGATGGTATTGCGCCGTCCCAACCTTCGCTCTCTCTCTCCCGCTACTCTCTCCTCTTCCATCCTATCATCTCTTCCCTCTGCTCAAACCTTCTCCAACCTATCTCCTGATTCTGCCTCCTCAACCCTCCTCTCCTCCCTTTCTGCATTCTTTGATTTTCTCTGTCCCCTATCCTCCAGGCCGGCTCGGTCCTCCCCTCCTGCTCAGTGGCTCGACGACTCACTGCGAGCTCACAGAACAGGGCTCCGGGCAGCCGAGCGGAAATGGAGGAAAACTCGCCTCCCTGCGGACCTGGCATCCTTTCACTCCCTCCTCTCTACATTTTCCTCTTCTGTCTCTGCTGCTAAAGCCACTTTCTACCACTCTAAATTCCAAGCATCTGCCTCTAACCCTAGGAAGCTCTTTGCTACCTTCTCCTCCCTCCTGAATCCTCCTCCCCCTCCCCCCCCTCCTCCCTCTCTGCGGATGACTTCGTCAACCACTTTGAAAAGAAGGTTGATGACATCCGATCCTCGTTATCTAAGTCAAACGACACCACTGGTCCTGCTCACACTGCCCTACCCTGTGCTTTGACCTCTTTCTCCCCTCTCTCTCCAGATGAAATCTCGCGTCTTGTGACGGCCGGCCGCCCAACAACCTGCCCACTTGACCCTATCCCCTCCTCTCTTCTCCAGACCATTTCCGGAGACCTTCTCCCCTACCTCACCTCGCTCATCAACTCATCCTTGACCGCTGGCTACGTCCCTTCCGTCTTCAAGAGAGCGAGAGTTGCACCCCTTCTGAAAAAACCTACACTCGATCCCTCCGATGTCAACAACTACAGACCAGTATCCCTTCTTTCTTTTCTCTCCAAAACTCTTGAACGTGCCGTTCTTGGCCAGCTCTCCTGCTATCTCTCTCAGAATGACCTTCTTGATCCTAATCAGTCAGGTTTCAAGGCTGGGCATTCAACTGAGACTGCTCTTCTCTGTGTCACGAAGGCTCTCCGCACTGCTAAAGCTAACTCTCTCTCCTCTGCTCTCATCCTTCTAGACCTATCTGCTGCCTTTGATACTGTGAACCATCAGATCCTCCTCTCCACCCTCTCCGAGCTGGGCATCTCCGGCGCGGCCCACGCTTGGATTGCGTCCTACCTGACAGGTCGCTCCTACCAGGTGGCGTGGCAAGAATCTGTCTCCGCACCACGTGCTCTCACCACTGGTGTCCCCCAGGGCTCTGTTCTAGGCCCTCTCCTATTCTCACTATACACCAAATCACTTGGCTCTGTCATATCCTCACATGGTCTCTCCTATCATTGCTATGCAGACGACACACAATTAATCTTCTCCTTTCCCCCTTCTGATAACCAGGTGGCGAATCGCATCTCTGCATGTCTGGCAGACATATCAGTGTGGATGACGGATCACCACCTCAAGCTGAACCTCGGGAAGACGGAGCTGCTCTTCCTCCCGGGGAAGGACTGCCCGTTCCATGATCTCACCATCACGGTTGACACCTCCCTTGTGTCCTCCTCCCAGAGTGCTAAGAACCTTGGCGTGACCCTGGACAACACCCTGTCGGTCTCCACTAACATCAAGGCGGTGACCCGATCCTGTAGGTTCATGCTCTACAACATTCGCAGAGTACGACCCTGCCTCACACAGGAAGCGGCGCAGGTCCTAGTCCAGGCACTTGTCATCTCCCGTCTGGATTACTGCAACTCGCTGTTGGCTGGGCTCCCTGCCTGTGCCATTAAACCCCTACAACTCATCCAGAACGCCGCAGCCCGTCTGGTGCTAAACCTTCCCAAGTTCTCTCACGTCACCCCGCTCCTGCGCTCTCTCCACTGGCTTCCAGTTGAAGCTCGCATCCGCTACAAGTCCATGGTGCTTGCCTACAGAGCTGTGAGGGGAACGGCACCTCCGTACCTTCAGGCTTTGTTCAGGCCCTACACCCAAACAAGGGCACTGCGTTCATCCACCTCTGGCCTGCTCTCCTCCCTACCTCCGAGGAAGCACAGTTCCCGCTCAGCCCAGTCAAAACTGTTCGCTGCTCTGGCACCCCAATGGTGGAACAAGCTCCCTCACGACGCCAGGACAGCGGAGTCAATCACCACCTTCCGGAGACACCTGAAACCCCACCTCTTTAACCTCTCTGGCGCAGGTGGGACGAATTCGTCCCACCTACGTAACAGCCACTTCAATCCAGTGGCGCGATTTTTGAATCGTTTGAAATACTATTACTTCAATTTCTCAAACATATGACTATTTTACAGCTATTTAAAGACAAGACTCTCGTTAATCTAACCACACTGTCCGATTTCAAAAAGGCTTTACAACGAAAGCAAAACATTAGATTATGTCAGGAGAGTGCCCAGCCAGAAATAATCAGACACCCATTTTTCAAGCTAGCATATAATGTCACAAAAACCCAAACCACAGCTAAATGCAGCACTAACCTTTTATGATCTTCATCAGATGACACACCTAGGACATTATGTTATACAATACATGCATGTCTGTTCAATCAAGTTCATATTTATATCAAAAAACATCTTTTTACATTAGCATGTGACGTTCAGAAAAAGCATACCCCCCGCAAACTTCCGGGGAATTTACTAACAGTTTGCTAAATTACTCACGATAAACGTTCACAAAAAGCATAACAATTATTTTAAGAATTATAGATACATTACTCCTCTATGTACTCGATATGTCCGATTTTAAAAAAGCTTTTCGGATGAAGCACATTTTGCAATATTCTAAGTACATAGCCCAGCCATCACGGGCTAGCTATTTAGACACCCGGCAAGATTAGCCTTCACCAAAATCACATTTCCTATAAGAAAAATGGGCTTACCTTTCCTGTTCTTCGTCAGAATGCACTCCCAGGACTTCTACTTCAATAACAAATGTAGGTTTGGTCCCAAATAATCCATCGTTATGTTCCATCAGCGACGTTTTGTTCATGCGTTCTAGACACTATCAGAATACTAAATCACGGTCACGAGCATGGTGCATGGCGTGACAAAAAAATTCTAAATATTCCATTACCGTACTTCGAAGCATGTCAACCGCTGTTTAAAATCCATTTTTATGCCATTTATCTCGTAGAAAAGCGATAATATTCCGACCGGGAATCTGCAATAAGCTAAACAGCCGAATGAAATTTCGCCTCATTCCATTGTCACCTAATGGGACACTTGGAAAAGGCGATAATCTGTTTCAGCCTGAGGCTGCCTCGTCATCGTTCCTGTTTTTCCCGGGTTCTGAGAGCCTATTGGAGCCCTAGGAATTGTCACGTTACAGCTAAGATCCTTACTCTTCAATAAACAGAGGCAAGAAGAACGACTCCTTGTCAGACAGGCCACTTCCTGCATGAAACCTTCTCAGATTTTTGCCTGCCATAGGAGTTCTGTTATACTCACAGACACCATTCAAACAGTTTTAGAAACTTTAGGGTGTTTTCTATCCAAACCTGAACAATAATATGCATATTCTAGCTTCTGAGTTGGTGTAGGAGGCAGTTAAAAATGGGCACATATTTTTTCCAAAATTCTCAATACTGCCCCCTATCCCCAACAGTTTAAGGAATACCTGGGATAGGATAAAGTAATCCTAACCCCCCCCCTAAAATATTTAGATGCACTATTGTAAAGTGGTTGTTCCACTGGATATCATAAGGTGAATGCACCAATTTGTAAGTCGCTCTGGATAAGAGCGTCTGCTAAATGACTTAAATGTAAATGTAATGTAAATGTAGGTGGCACCAAATCGTCCCACCTACGTAACAGCCAGTGGAATCCTGTGGCGCGTTATTCAAATACCTTAGAAATGCTATTACTTCAATTTCTCAAACATATGACTATTTTACAGCATTTTAAAGACAAGACTCTCGTTAATCTAACCACACTGTCCGATTTCAAAAAGGCTTTACAACGAAAGCAAAACATTAGATTATGTCAGCAGAGTACCCAGCCAGAAATAATCAGACACCCATTTTTCAAGCTAGCATATAATGTCACATAAACCCAGAAGACAGCTAAATGCAGCACTAACCTTTGATGATCTTCATCAGATGACAACCCTAGGACATTATGTTATACAATACATGCATGTTTTGTTCAATCAAGTTCATATTTATATCAAAAACTAGCTTTTTACATTAGCATGTGACGTTCAGAACTAGCATACCCCCCCGCAAACTTCCGGCGAATTTACTAACAATTTACTAAATTACTCACGATAAACGTTCACAAAAAGCATAACAATTATTTTAAGAATTATAGATACAGAACTCCTCTATGCACTCGATATGTCCGATTTTAAAATAGCTTTTCGGTGAAAGCACATTTTGCAATATTCTAAGTAGATAGCCCGGCATCACAGGGCTAGCTATTTAGACACCCGGCAAGTTTAGCCTTCACCAAACTCCGATTTACTATTAGAAAAGTTTGATTACCTTTCCTGTTCTTCGTCAGAATGCACTCCCGGGACTTCTACTTCAATAACAAATGTTGGTTTGGTCCAAAATAATCCATAGTTATATTCCAACAGCAGCTTTTTGTTCGTGCGTTCAAGACACTATCCGAATGGTAAATAAGGGTCATTTCGTGACAAAAGATTTCAAAATATTTCATTACCGTACTTCGAAGCATGTCAACCGCTGTTTAAAATCAATTTTTATGCAATTTTTCTCGTAAAAAAGCGATAATATTCCGACCGGGAATCTGCAATTAGGTAAACAGACGAAAGAAAATAAAGCACGGGTCGACTCGGGCACGCGCCTAAGCCCTTTGTCCTCTGATCGGCCTCTTGTCAAAGGCGATAATGTGTTTCAGCCAGAGGCTGCCTCGATATCGTTCAGCTTTTTCCCTGGCTCTGAGAGCCTATGGGAGCCGTAGGAAGTGTCACGTTACAGCAAAGATCCTCAGTCTTCAATAAACAGAGGCAAGAAGAACAACACCTTGTCAGACAGGCCACTTCCTGCATGAAATCTTCTCAGGTTTTTGCCTGCCATATGAGTTCTGTTATACTCCCAGACACCCTTCAAACAGTTTTAGAAACTTTAGGGTGTTTTCTATCCAAAGCCAATAATTATATGCATATTCTAGTTACTAGGCAGGAGTAGTAACCAGATTAAATCGGGTACGTTTTTTTATCCGGCCGTGTAAATACTGCCCCCTAGCCCTAACAGGTTTAAAGACAAGACTCTCGTTAATCTAACCACACTGTCCGATTTTAAAAAGGCTTTACAAGGCTTTACAAGGCTTTGCCATTTTTCTCGTAAAAAAGCGATAATATTCCGACCGGGAAATCGTTTTTTAGTACAAAAAGAGCGAAAGTAAAAGCATGGGATCCCCTCATGCACGAGCCTCAGTCTGATGGCCCTCTGATCGACCACCATCCAAACGCGCTAAAGTTTTTCAGCAAGCGGCTGGAATTACATCATTCAGCTTTTTTCCGGGTTCTGAGAGCCTATGGGAGCCATAGGAAGTGTCACGTTACAGCAAAGATCCTAAATGTTCTTTAAACAGAGCCAAGAAGCCCAAGGAATGGTCAGAGAGGGTACTTCCTGTTTGGAATCTTCTCAGGTTTTTGCCTGCCATATGAGTTATGTTATACTCACAGACACCATTCAAACAGTTTTAGAAACTTTAGGGTTTTTCTATCCAAAGCTAATAATTATATGCATATTCTAGTTTCTGGGCAGGAGTAGTAACCAGATTAAATCGGGTACGTTTTTTATCCAGCCGTGCAAATACTGCCCCCTATCCACAACAGGTTAACGAGAGTCTTGTCTTTAAAATGGTGTAAAATAGTCATATGTTTGAAAAATTGAAGTAATAGCATTTCTAAGGTATTTGAATAACGCGCCACGGGATTCAACTGGCTGATTCAACTAGACAAGAGAGGTTAAAACCTGTTAGGGACAGACGTTCCGCTAATTTTCTCGTAAAATAGCGAAAATATTCCAACCGGGCGACGTTATATTCATTCATAGACTGAAAGAAAAACATGGAGTCGTCTCGTGCACGTGCACTCCACTGTCATTGTTCCCTGCCTGACCACTCACAAAAACTCCTGCTTTTTTCGCAATCCCTACATGTTTCACCCAGTCTGTAATCCCTACATGTTTCACCCAGTCTGTAATCTCTACATGTTTCACCCAGTCTGTGATCCCTACATGTTTCACCCAGGCTGTAATCCCTACATGTTTCACCCAGTCTGTAATCCCTACATGTTTCACCCAGTCTGTGATCACTACATGTTTCACCCAGTCTGTAATCCCTACATGTTTCACCCAGTCTGTAATCCCTACATGTTTCAACCAGTCTGTAATCCCTACATGTTTCACCCAGTCTGTGATCCCTACATATTTACCCAGTCTGTAATCCCTACATGTTTCAACCAGTCTGTAATCCCTACATGTTTCACCCAGTCTGTGATCCCTACATATTTACCCAGTCTGTAATCCCTACATGTTTCACCCAGTCTGTAATCCCTACATATTTCACCCAGTCTGTAATACCTACATGTTTCACCCAGTCTGTAATCCCTACATGTTTCACCCAGTCTGTAATCCCTACATGTTTCACCCAGTCTGTGATCCCTACATGTTTCACCCAGTCTGTAATCCCTACATATTTCACCCAGTCTGTAATACCTACATGTTTCACCCAGTCTTTAAACCCACATGTTTCACCCAGTCTGTAATACCTACATGTTTCACCCAGTCTGTGATCCCTACATGTTTCACCCAGTCTTTAAACCCACATGTTTCACCCAGTCTGTAATCCCTACATGTTTCAACCAGTCTGTAATCCCTACATATTTCACCCAGTCTGTAATACCTACATGTTTCACCCAGTCTGTAATCCCTACATATTTCACCCAGTCTGTAATACCTACATGTTTCACCCAGTCTGTAATCCCTACATGTTTCACCCAGTCTGTAATCCCTACATATTTCACCCAGTCTGTAATACCTACATGTTTCACCCAGTCTTTAAACCCACATGTTTCACCCAGTCTGTAATCCCTACATGTTTCAACCAGTCTGTAATATCTACATGTTTCAAGCAGACCACCATCTTCAACCTCTCCCATAGGCTACCCCCAGGTGGTAAGGGTAGGCAACAACACATCTGCCACGCTGATCCTCAACACAGGGGCCCTTCAGGGTGCGTGCTTAGGTCCCTCCTGTACTCCCTGTTTACCCATGACTGCGTGGCCAAGTATGACTCCAACACTGAATTTTAGTTTGCTGAAATCCCAATGGTGTTAGGCCTGATCACTGACAACGATGAGACAGCCCATGGGGAGGTCAGAGACCTGGCAGTGTGGTGCCAGGACAACATCCTCCCCCTCAACGTGAACAAGACAAAGGAGATGATCGTGGACTAGAGGAAAAGGAGGGCCGAACACGCCCCCATTCAAATTAATGGCGCTGTAGTGGAGCAGGTCGAGAGTTTCAAGTTCCTTGGTGTCCACATCACCAACAAACTTACATGGTCCAAAAACACCAAGACACACCAAGTCTTGAAGAGGACACAACAATGCCTTTTCCCCCTCAGGAGACTGAAAAGATTTGGCATGTGTCCTCAGATCCTCAAAAAGTTCAACAGCTGCACCACCGTCTAGTATGGAAACTGCTCAGCATCTGACCATTATGTGCTACAGAGGGTAGTGCGAATGGCCCAGTACATCACTTGGGCCAAGCTTCCTGCCATCCAGGAGATATTTACTAGGCGGTGTCAGAGGAAGGCCCAAAAATGGTCAAAGACTCCAGTCATCCAAGTCCTAGACTGTTCTCTCTGCTACCGCAGGGCAAGAGGTAGCGGAGCAACAAGTCTAGGTCCAAGAGGCTCTCTAACAGCTTCTACCCCAAGCCATCAGACTGCTGAACAGCTTCTACCCCCAAGCCATCAGACTGCTGAACAGCTTCTACCCCCAAGCCATCAGACTGCTGAACAGCTTCTACCCCCAAGCCATCAGACTGCTGAACAGCTTCTACCCCCAAGCCATAAGACTGCTGAACAGCTTCTATCCCCAAGCCATCAGACTGCTGAACAGCTTCTACCCCCAAGCCATCAGACTGCTGAACAATGAATCAAATGCCTACCCTGACTATTTACATTGACCCTTCCTTTGTTTTTACCCTGCTGCTACTCACCGTTTAGTATCTATGCATAGTCACTTTACCCCAACCTACATGTACAAATTACCTCGACTAAGCTGTACCCTGCACACTGAATCGGTACCGTTAACCCCTGTATATAGCCTCATTATGTCACAAGCGTCGAAAGGGACAGACCCAGGCGCAGCCTGTATAGTACTCATCTTCTTTTATTTATTTTGAAGAGAACACTTAAACAAAAATAAACTAACAATAAAGAACAGTTCCTTAAGGTACCACGACTATACGAAAAACAACCACCCACAAAACCCAAAGGAAAACAGGCTGCCTAAATATGGCTTCTAATCAGAGACAACGAAAAACACCTGCCTCTGATTGGAAACCATACTCGGCCAAACATGTAAAATGCAACATAGAAATAGAAAACTAGAATCAAAATCCCCTAGAACCACACAAAACAACGCCCCTGCCACGCCCTGACCATTCTACTATGGCAAATTACCCTTTTCACTGGTCAGGATGTGACACATTAATGTTATTTTGTTTGTTTGTTTTTATTACATTTTTTACTATAGTTTATTTAGTAAATATTTTCTTAACTCTATTTCTTGAACTGCATTGTTGGTTACGTGATTGTAAGTAAGCATTTCAACGTAAGGTTGTTGTATTCGGCTTATAACATTTAATTTGATTTAATTGGACACAACCAGTGAGTTAGTGTTTAAAAGACAGAACAACAGTACCATCTGCTGGACACAATACAGCTGACAGAGTGGGGTTACTGAGTAAGGCACACATATACACACACACGCACGCACGCACACACACACACACACACAGGGTTAGATAGGCAACTGTTATTTTATATCAGACTGCTACTGAAGGGCTGAGAACAGAGTAGTAGACCTATAGTACAACTAACACTGTCAACCAGCCACTCTTTTTAACTGTGTGTGTGTGTGTGTGTGTGTGTGTGTGCTGCAGCAGACCTCAATTTAGTCTCTAGAGAAGGGGCCCCCCCCTATTTTCCCCAGGGCCCCCCCTATTTTCCCCAGAGCCCCCCCATTTTCCCCAGAACCCCCCTATTTTCCCCAGAGCCCCCCTATTTTCCCCAGAGCCCCCCCTATTTTCCCCAGGGCCCCCAATTTTCCCCCAGAGCCCCCCCTATTTTCCCCAGGGCCCCCCCTATTTTCCCCAGAGCCCCCCCCTATTTTCCCCAGAGCCCCCCCTATTTTCCCCAGAGCCACCCTATTTCCCCAGAGCCCCCCTATTTTCCCCAGAGCCCCCCCTATTTTCCCCAGAGCCACCCTATTTTCCCCAGAGCCCCCCTATTTTCCCCAGAGCCCCCCCTATTTTCCCCAGAGCCACCCTATTTTCCCCAGAACCCCCCTATTTTCCCCAGAACCCCCCTATTTTCCCCAGAACCCCCCTATTTTCCCCAGAACCCCCCCCTATTTTCCCCAGAACCCCCCCTATTTTCCCCAGACCCCCCCTATTTTCCCCAGAGCCCCCCTATTTTCCCCAAAGCCACCCTATTTTATCCAGGCCCCTGCCTGTTTTCTCCAGGCCCCTTCCTGTTTTCTCCAAAAAAAAAACTATTTACTCAGGGACCCCTTTTTCACAATATACTGTATATACACTATATATACAGCAGGATGTGGACACCCCTTGAAATGAGTGGATTCGACCTTCCAGCCACACTGTTGGGTAAAGGGGGATACCTAGTCTGTTGGAAAGGGAAAGGGGGGTACCTAGTCAGTTGTAAAAGGAAAGGGTGAAACCTAGTCTGTTGTACAGGGAAAGGGGGATACCTAGTCTGTTGTACAGGGAAAGGGGGATACCTAGTCAGTTGGAAAGGGGGATACCTAGTCAGTTGTACAGGGAAAGGGGATACCTAGTCTGTTGTACAGGGAAAGGGGGGATACCTAGTCTGTTGGAAGGGGGGATACCTAGTCAGTTGGAAAGGGGAAGGGGGATACCTAGTCAGTTGGAAAGGGAAAGGGGGGATAACTAGTCAGTTGGAAAGGGGGGATACCTAGTCAGTTGTACAGGGAAAGGGGGGATATCTAGTCAGTTGGAAAGGGAAGGGGGATACCTAGTCAGTTGGAAAGGGAATAGGGGGATACCTAGTCAGTTGGAAAGGGAAAGGGGGATACCTAGTCAGTTGGAAAGGGAAAGGGGGATACCTAGTCAGTTGGAAAGGGAAAGGGGGGATACCTAGTCAGTTGGAAAGGGGGATACCTAGTCAGTTGGAAAGGGAAAGGGGGATACCTAGTCAGTTGTAAAGGGAAAGGGGGATACCTAGTCAGTTGGAAAGGTGGATACCTAGTCAGTTGGAAAGGGAAAGGGGGATAACTAGTCAGTTGGAAAGGGGGATACCTAGTCAGTTGGAAGGGAAAGGGGATACCTAGTCAGTTGTAAAGGGGGGATACCTAGTCAGTTGGAAAAGGGGGATACCTAGTCAGTTGTAAAAGGCGGGATACCTAGTCAGTTGTAAAAGGGGGGATACCTAGTCAGTTGTAAAAGGCGGGATACCTAGTCAGTTGTAAAAGGCGGGATACCTAGTCAGTTGTAAAAGGGGGGATACCTAGTCAGTTGGAAAGGGAAGGGGGATACCCTAGTCAGTTTGGAAAGGGGGATACCTAGTCAGTTGGAAAGGGAAAGGGGGATACCTAGTCAGTTGGAAAGGGGGATCCCTATACCTAGTCAGTTGGAAAGGGAAAGGGGGATACCTAGTCAGAGTTGGAAAGGGGGATACCTAGTCAGTTGGAAAGGGGGGATACCTAGTCAGTTGGAAAGGGAAGGGGGATACCTAGTCAGTTGGAAAGGGAAAAGGGGGATACCTAGTCAGTTGGAAAGGGAAAGGGGGGATACCTAGTCAGTTGGAAAGGGGGAATACTAGTCAGTTGTAAAGGAAAGGGGGATACCTAGTCAGTTGGAAAGGGGGATACCTAGTCAGTTGGAAAGGGAAAAGGGGGGATACCTAGTCAGTTGTAAAGGGGGATACCTAGTCAGTTGGAAAGGGGGATACCTAGTCAGTTGGAAAGGGAAAGGGGGGATACCTAGTCAGTTGTAAAGGGGGATACCTAGTCAGTTGGAAAGGGGGATACCTAGTCAGTTGGAAAGGGAAAGGGGGGATACCTAGTCAGTTGTAAAGGGAAAGGGGGATACCTAGTCAGTTGGAAAGGGGGATACCTAGTCAGTTGGAAAGGGAAAGGGGGGATAACTAGTCAGTTGGGAAAGGGGGATACCTAGTCAGTTGGAAAGGGAAAGGGGGATACCTAGTCAGTTGTAAAAGGGGGGATACCTAGTCAGTTGGAAAAGGGGGATACCTAGTCAGTTGTAAAAGGCGGGATACCTAGTCAGTTGTAAAAGGGGGGATACCTAGTCAGTTGTAAAAGGCGGGATACCTAGTCAGTTGTAAAAGGCGGGATACCTAGTCAGTTGTAAAAGGGGGGATACCTAGTCAGTTGGAAAGGGGAAGGGGGATACCTAGTCAGTTGGAAAGGGGGATACCTAGTCAGTTGGAAAGGGAAAGGGGGATACCTAGTCAGTTGGAAAGGGGGGATACCTAGTCAGTTGGAAAGGGGGGGATACCTAGTCAGTTGGAAAGGGAAGGGGGATACCTAGTCAGTTGGAAAGGGGGATACCTAGTCAGTTGGAAAGGGGGGATACCTAGTCAGTTGGAAAGGGAAGGGGGATACCTAGTCAGTTGGAAAGGGAAAAGGGGGATACCTAGTCAGTGGAAACGGGAAGGGGGGATACCTAGTCAGTTGGAAAGGGGGATACCTAGTCAGTTTGTAAAGGGAAAGGGGATACCTAGTCAGTTGGGAAAGCGGGGATACCTAGTCAGTTGGAAAGGGAAAGGGGGATACCTAGTCAGTTTGTAAAGGGGGTCCTACTAGTCAGTTGGAAAGGGGGATCAACCTAGTCAGTTGGAAAGGGAAAGGGGGGGATACCCTAGTCAGTTGTAAAGGGGGATAACTAGTCAGTTGGAAAGGGGGATACCTAGTCAGTTGGAAAGGGAAAGGGGGGATACCTAGTCAGTTGTAAAGGGAAAGGGGGATACCTAGTCAGTTGGAAAGGGGGATACCTAGTCAGTTGGAAAGGGAAAGGGGGGATACCTGTCAGTTGTAAAGGGGGATACCTAGTCAGTTGGAAAGGGGGATACCTAGTCAGTTGGAAAGGGGAGGATACCTAGTCAGTTGTAAAGGGAAAGGGGGGATATCTAGTCAGTTGTAAAGGGAAAGGGGGGATACCTAGTCAGTTGTAAAGGGAAAGGGGGATATCTAGTCAGTTGTAAAGGGAAAGGGGGGATGTCTAGTCAGTTGGAAAGGGAAAGGGGGACCTAGTCAGTTGGAAAGGGGGGATACCTAGTCAGTTGGAAAGGGAAAGGGGGATACCTAGTCAGTTGTAAACGGAAAGGGGGATACCTAGTTAGTTGGAAAGGGAAGGGGGAGACCTAATCAGTTGGAAAAGGAAAGGGGGATACCTAGTCAGTTGGAAAGGGAAAGGGGGGATACCTAGTTAGTTGGAAAGGAAAGGGGGGATACCTAGTCAGTTGGAAAGGGG